>NW_012110918.1:19399947-19403481 GCF_000951035.1 Colobus angolensis palliatus
GGGAGAAGGAAGAGGGGCGTGGACGGGGGAGAAGGAAGAGGGGCGTGGACGCGGGAGAAGGAAGAGGGGCGTGGACGGGGGAGAAGGAAGAGGGGCGTGGACGGGGGAGAAGCAAGAGGGGCGTGGACGGGGGAGAAGGAAGAGGGGCATGGACGGGGGAGAAGGAAGAGGAGTGTGGATGTGGGTGGCCCCCACATGTGGGAGTGAGGATGATGCCCCCAGTGGGGAAGCTCGTGACCCTCCTGCCAACACCCCAGCCCCACCTGTGACCTTGGACCTTAGGCCCCCTGGGGAGCTGGGATCTTGCCGAGAGTCTCAACCCTGTCATCGTAGGCCCAGGACCATTGCGGCTCCCACACCCACACATGAGCTTAGTTGGGGTCTTGAGACTCCGGGGGCCCTGAGTATCCGCAGGGGCCGAGACACAAGTCCCGGATGGTGGCCTGCATTCCAACTTAACGCTGCGGCACGCGGCAGGCAGGCGGCCGAGACCTCTGTGTTCCGCATAGTTCTAAGGAAGGAACCGTCCTGCGCAGACGTAAGGAAGGAATTCCAGATGTACATCGCTTCACCCTGATTTGCCTCACCCCTGCCATGGCTCCGACGTAGCCACGCGGCACCCCCAGAGCAGCTGGAGCCACAGACTTTCGAGTTAGGAGCCTGTGAGCTGCAGAGGCCCACGTGGCCGCGCCTGACAGTGACGCGGGAGAGGGAGCCGGGCCCTGCAGCACTGAGCTCGTCCTCACCAGGCACTGTGATTCCCTGGCCGAGCCTCCGCCACCCTCCACAGCAGCCGTGACCCCCAGGCCTGTGGTCCCAGCTGGACCCCACTCATGAGACTCCCGTTGGGTTAAAGGGAGCACAGGGTTTCAAACGACCCAGTGCATGGTCGTTTCACGTCTGGGAACCAGGGGAGGACGTCCGCCTTCACCCCTGGCACCCTTGGGAAACGCCCGTTCGCAGACCCCGAGCCCCCGACCCTCGGGATGTGCTGTTTCCCCGTGTCCCACCAGACCCTGGGTCTCAAGGCAGAGCCTGACCACAGCCTCTGGGGTTGGCCCCACCAACCCCGGCCCCGACCTTGGGCGCCTCCCCCATTCCTGGCCTCCGGGGTGTCCCGGGCCGGGCGGGGCTGACTTACTCAAGGACGGAGTGCGTGGCCGCCCATGGGTGGTATCGGTACAGCAGGAGACTCTGGTCCACGCGGATGACGCCGCCGCCCTTCCTGAGGTGCTCGTAGAAGAACAACAGGTCCTCCGGGACGCCCTGCAGGGTGGGAGCAGAGGCATCACCAGGGCCCGGAAACGCGTGCCTGCCGCAGATGCACCTGTGCTCAGCTGGCCAACCAGGAACTGGTGGAAAGGCTTTTGTTGCAAAGAAACCAGTTTAGAGGCTCAACAGGGACGTGAGGCGGCGACCCCAACAGAGGTGAGCAACTGAGATTCTCAACAGGCGGGAAAGAGGGGAAGGGAGGGTGGGCTGGTTCTCGGTTGTGCCCCAAATTCCATTTTGGGCAGCAAAGGTCTCAGGGCAAAGTGGACGACAGGCAGCCGAGGAAAGGGGCTGGGTGGGTCAGGGTCTTGCAGCTGCGGCTCCTGGACGGCTTGTCCAGTCTCTGTCCCTGCCCTTTCCTGCCAGTGGCTGCGGCCCCAGAAGCTCAAGGGACTCAAAGTGCCGACTGTGGGCAGAGCGGTGGTGCTGGGTGGGCGCGAGGGGCTGCACGCAGGGGAGCCCAGCAGTGGGGAGGCAGCCCCGGGCCTGGGCCAGCCCCGCTCACTTGTCCACGCTCAGAAACTTGAACCTCAGCCCACGGGGCTGATCCACGAACACCTGCATGTCAGTGGAGACTCTGCTCTGGAACATTCTGCCGACATTCCCACCAGACTTTTCTGTCCTGTGAGAACCTGGGCCCTCCTTCCCCCGGCCCATCATCCCAGTGGCCCCTGCCCTCTGCTTGCTCCTCTCCTGGGCAGACCCGTCCCCAGCCCAGGGCTGTGGCCGAGCCGTGGGTCCGTCTGGGGCCGGCTCTGGGCCTTGTGCAGAGCTGGGCCCCTGTTGTTTCCTTAAATTCAAACATAAAACTGGGGGAGGAGCAGGGCGTGGAGTCTGGTCTCGTGGTTCTCACCTGGGTCACCTGCCCAGGGACACCTTTGCTCCAGGAAAGGGTGGGTTTTCTGAGAGCCTAGCAGCAGGGCCAGACTGTTACCAAGTGCGGCCTCTTCTCTCCTTGGCTGGCACTCAAACTTCAAGTGCAGGTCAGTAAAGGTCCCAAAATATCGCGGCCCGACTGCACCCAGGACAGACAGGCAGTGCTGCGCTTCCGCGTCCAACAAAAATGCACTATTTAACCTCTGCCTCTGCAGGGCAATCCCTTTTACGAAAACCACGATGGCGTGGAAAGATTTGTAAGAAGATGCTGAGTCAAAGAACAGACCTCAAAATCACGTGTACAGCTCTGCTAAAAGTTTATCCACCATAAGATAAAGACGAAGGAATCACAGAAGCCCACGTGCTACCTCACACGGGTGATTCAGGGTGGAGGTTCCCGCGGGTGCCGGTGGACACGAACCCTCACACGGGTGATTCAGGGTGAGGCTCCCGCGGGTGCCGGTGGACACGGACCCTCACACAGGTGATTCAGGGTGAGGCTCCCGCCGGTGCCGTGGACACAGACCCTCACACAGGTGATTCAGGGTGAGGCTCCCGCTGGTGCCGGTGGACACGGACCCTCACACGGGTGATTCAGGGTGGAGGTTCCTGTGGGTGCCGGTGGACACGGACCCTCACACGGGTGATTCAGGGTGGAGATTCCTGTGGGTGCCGGTGGACACAGACCCTCACACGGGTGATTCAGGGTGAGGCTCCCGCAGGTGCTGGTGGACATGGATCCTCACAGGGGTCACTGAGGTATTTTCTCTAATTTTCTGTGTTTTCAAAGGTAGCTCTAAAGAGCACTGGGACTCTGAACACGTTACAGGTTTAGGAAGACAAAAATGGCTTCTCTCTTCCTGTCACCAGGAAGAACCTGACCCTTGGGGTTTTCTTATTTTCTGGCAGTAAAGTGAGAATTTAGTCAACAGCAGCTCCTGGGTGGTGCCTCTGCCCTGGGAGGAGGGGGACTCAGAGGGTCTGTTTTTTCTCTCCCCTCCCCCGATTGCTGCTGCTGAGACCTGAGGGCCCAAAACGGCCTCACTCCTCCCCCAGGCTTTTCCCAATCAGCCTCCAGGTGCCTGGACTGCCCTGTGGTGTGCAGGGAGAGGGGGAGGCGTCACAACCCAGAAAGGCATCAGGGAAGATGTCGAGAGTGGAGGAAGCGTGGCCGCCCAGCCCCAACCTGCTCACAGAACCATCCGGGCAGCCTTGGGGATGGAGCACCCAGAACTGCCTGGAGGAGGAGAGCGCGAGCTAAAGTCACTCCCAGGAAGGCCGGGCCAGAGGCTCTGGAGGCTCCAATCCTGAGAGGCAAAAGGAAGCCAAATCAGGGACGCCCTTCCTTCTCCAGAGCCCGTCCCCAGTGCCACGTGCCCTTCCTTC
>NW_012110918.1:19404386-19408743 GCF_000951035.1 Colobus angolensis palliatus
AAAAAAAAAAAAGGAACAAAATATATGAAAAATGAAGACTAAATTACAAGATCCTTAAGAGAAAATAGATTTTAATTCAAAATGTAATAAAGGACATTGAAGAAAGGAAAATAGAAATTATATAATGAAGTGAAAAGGTAAGTTAGAAAGACTAAGAAAATCTACGTAGAACTGGAGTCTTCAAAACAAAACAAAACACACAATGGACATAGCTAGTATTTAAAACTGCAATCCAAGAAAAATTTCCAGAAATGAAAGCAGATCTGTTTCTACACATTGAAAAGCACCATCAGGTCAACCTGAAGGCAGATCCTGGCGAAACGATTAGACTTCAGCAATAAAAAATAATTCTCAGAGTCCCCAGGCAAAAAGGTCACAAAACTTACAAAGGCAAGATTCACTGTACACCGGACTTCTCAAAACAGTCACACGAAGTGGCCACGGATGGCGCACGGACCAAGAACTTCCCGCACAGCCAGCGGCTTCCTCCAGCCTCAGGCTCCAGGAACGCAGTTCTGACGGGCGCGGCCTCACAGAAAGCTGTGGCTCCAGACACACGGGGACCAGACACCCGGCCAGAGCCGCGACGGTGGACGCCGGATGTGACTGCAGGTGGGAGACTACACAGATCGGGACAAGGGTGCAAGACCAGTATATGGATGTTCGTCCTCAGACCTAAGTAGAAACTGTGTAACAAAAGGGCCAGGGCAGTGGCTCAAGCCTGTCATCCCAGCACTTTGGGAGGCTGAGACGGGAGGATCACGAGGTCAGGAGTTCAAGACCAGCCTGGCCAAGATGGTGAAACCCTGTCTTTACTGAAAATACAACAATTAGCTGGGCGTGGTGGCGGCGCCTGTAGTCCCGGCAACTCGGGAGGCTGAGGCAGGAGAATGGCGTGAACCTGGGAGGCGGAGCTTGCAGTGAGCTGAGATCCGGCCACTGCACTCCAGCCTGGACGACAGAGCGAGACTCCGTCTCAAAAAAAAAAAAAAAAAAAGGAGGACAGGAGGAGGGGAAAAGGAAAGAAAAATAGGAAACCAATAATCTCATTGATTGTTGTGTGGGCAACATACAGGGGATTCAAGGTGTTTAGACAAGGCTTAAGTACAGAGACAACCACTGGACCACAATGCAAACCTTCAATGTGCAGAGAAATTTAAAAGGTCAAAAGCAGGTGATGGCTCCCGGCTGTCCGTGGCTGAGCAGCCAGCACCTTCAGAGGAGACTGGGTGCGGCCGGAGCCTGGGGAAGTGGTGCTGCAGGGGCAAGGAGGGCAAGGAGGGCATGGAAACCCGAAGTCCCAGCCTGGAGGGGCTGAGGGCAGAATCCGGGACAAGCAGAGCACCTGGGGGCAAGGGTGGTCCCAGACAGAGAGACCAAAATGGGAGGGAATATTCACAAAGTAAACGTCCAACAGGAGCACCCACAATCCAACAACGAGAAGACAGCAGGCCAATGAGCCGGACACACCACAAAATAACACAGAAGCTGCCCGTCACCACGTGAGATGCCCGTCAACATCGTCAGCCATCCCGGACGTGCAGAATGAAAGCACAGTAGGAAACCATGGACTCTAACTAGAACAGGCCAAGTTAAAAAGTTGACACCACCAGCCGGGCGCGTTGGCTCACACCTGTAATCCCAGCACTTTGGGAGGCCGAGGCGGGTGGATCACCTGAGGTCAGGAGTTCGAGACCAGCCTGGCCAACATGTTGAAACCCGTCTCCACTAAAAATACAAAAAGTCAGGCGAGGTGGCGGGCGCCTGTAATCCCAGCTACTGGGGAGGCTGAGGCAGGAGAACTGCTTGAACCCGGGAGGCGGAGGTTGTGGCGAGCCAAGATTGCGTCATTGCACTCCAGCCTGGGAGACAAGAGAGAAACTCCGTCTCAAAAAAAAAAAAAAAAAAAAGTTGACAACACCAAGGTCTGGCAAGGGTCTGGTGAGGAGTTTGAGGGACGGGAAACTTCTCATGCAGACGCGGGGACGGGGGCCCAACGGCGGCGCCCGGGGGACCTGTCTCACAAAACCGAACACGCGCCTGGCCTCGCTTGTGTCCAACCCTAGGAACGTGCCCCACAGACAGGAAAACACCTGAAGCGTGGCTGTTGTGCCGGGTGGTGGTTTGAGTCCTTCCTGTGGCAGTGATAAGCTTCCTTCAGGCCAGACCTGCCCTCAGAAACCTGTTTTTACTTTGTCTCGTTTTGTTAGAAATGGGGTGCTGCCCAGGTTGGTTTTGAACTCCTGGCCTCAACCGACCCTCCTGCCTTTGCCTCTTGAGCTCGTGGGACTACAGGCATGAGCCCCTATGTCCGGCTATAAACCTGTTTCGAACCAAGAAAACATCAGGTTTTTCTTCTTATTTAAGGGCCTATGATGGTTGCTCACAGAGGACTCCCTACCAGAGGTGGGTGTCTTCAGGCGCTGCCACGCCCACCTCCAAATCTCAGACTCACCTGCCCTCCCATCCTTCCTCCGTGAACGCAGAAGTGGATGCACTTTCCAGTCAGGAATCTCCCCGTCTTGCATGTTTCAGCTCCTGGTGACCGTTTCTGCAGCCCCCTTGGCCCTGGCTTGGCCTCCGAGTCTGGCTGCCTCAGGGTCCGCACCACCCACGTCCACCTGGTTGGTCCCCTGCTGTTCTGGCCGCCTGCCCTTCCGCTGCTCCACCCCTGGGCCCACAGAGAGGTGGCTGAGATCAGCCCCACACCGAGCTTCTGGCTCAGGGTGCCTTGTGACTTCTGCTTGACTCATTTCTCTGAAGAGGATGTGGCAGAAGCCAAGGAAACACTGTCCATCCCCATCTTGGTGGCCGACATTGCTGTTGTCCCTGTCACCCGAGGCCTCCTCAGGCCCCAAAGCCCTCACTTGCTCCAGCCATGGCCCCATCACAATTCTAATCCCTGAGCCCCAGGCCCTGGCCCCTGGCCCTGATCCCTGGTCCTGATCCCTGGCCCTGATCCCTGGTCCCTGGTCCTGATCCCTGGCCTCTGGCCCTGATCCCTGGTCCCTGGCCCTGATCCCTGGCTCTGATCCCTGGTCCCTGGCTCTGATCCCTGGCCCCTGGCCCTGATCCCTGGTCCCTGGTCCTGATCCCTGGCCTCTGGCCCTGATCCCTGGTCCCTGGCCCTGATCCCTGGCTCTGATCCCTGATCCTGATCCCTGGTCCCTGGCCCTGATCCCTGGCTCTGATCCCTGGTCCCTGGCTCTGATCCCTGGCCCCTGGCCCTGATCCCTGGCCCATGGCCCTGATCTCTGATCCCCGGCCCTGCTCTCTGGTCTCAGAACAAGGGAGGGATGGGCTTTTCCTTTCCTCCAGGAGCTCCCCATCCAGGCTGCGGCCTCATGCACTTCTGAATCCTGAGGCTGCTCGGCCACGGTTTAAGGATGATAAGATCCTGAAATCAGGCTGGATGTGGTGGCTCCTGCCTGTGATCCCAGTGCTTTGGGAGGCTGAGGCGAGCGGATCACTTGAGGCCAGGAGTTTGAGACTAGCCTGGCCAACACGGTGAAACCCTGTCTTTACTAAAAATACAAAAATTAGCCGGGTGTGGTAGCGGGTGCCTGTAGTCCCAGCCACTCGGGAGGCGGCAGCAGGAGAATCGCTTGAACCCAGGAGGCTAACACAAGTGCACTCCAGCCTGGCAGACAGAGCGAGACTCCATCACAAAAAAAAAAAAAAAAAAAAAAAAAATTCCTTAAATTAGTGTTTCCCATGGAACACCTTCTGTTAACCATTTCCCACACGGCTTCCTGCAGGCCCCAGCGACGGCCACGCTTCCTGGCAGCACCTGCTTGGAGCTATACCCACCGCCATCGGTGTCCCAGAGATTAATTATGGGGGAGCTGCAGGCTGACAGCCTGCCCCACCCTGGGAAAATACGGCTCTGCCCCATCTGCACCCCAGAGACCTGGACCATGAGGGACCACCCAGGCCGGGGTCCGACGTAGCGGGGCAGTGGGGACCCTGGTGTGGCCCCGTGAGCTGTGGAATGCCTGACCCTGTTGTCCCGATGAGGAAGTCGAGGCTCAGAGCAGGACAGACGAACTTGGTCCCTGTCACAAGAGCAGGAGGTGGAGGCTAAATCTTAGTCACTGGCCTGGGGTCTCTGGACCCCCCAGGAACCTTGTGCCAGGAACCTCCACTGGTCTCTGTGTCCAGTCTCCCTGCAACTAGAGACCAGCATGGGCAAATGTGGCCAGCTCTCTGCTGGTGACACCCCAGCCCTCGACTCCTCAGTCCCCACAGGGACGCAGAGGCTCGAGCAGGCCCGGTCTGGACATGGACGCTTTCAGGTGCACCCTGACAGGGAGGACGAGGACACGGACGCCTGCAGGTGCACCCCCGTGGGGAGGAC
>NW_012110918.1:19408793-19409177 GCF_000951035.1 Colobus angolensis palliatus
GAGCAGGCCCGGTCTGGACATGGACGCTTTCAGGTGCACCCTGACAGGGAGGACGAGGACACGGACGCCTGCAGGTGCACCCCCGTGGGGAGGACAGCGACGCGGACACCTGCAGGTGCACCCTGACGGGGAGGACAGAGACACGGATGCCTGCAGGTGCACCCCCATGGGGAGGACGGTGACACAGACGCCTGCAGGTACACCCTGATGGGGAGGACGGGGACACGGACGCCTGCAGGTGCACCCTGACGGGGAGGACGGGGACGCGGACACCTGCAGGTGCACCCTGACGGGGAGGACGGTGACACAGACGCCTGCACGTGCACCCTGACGGGGAGGACAGAGACACGGACACCTGCAGGTGCACCCTGACGGGGAGGACGG
>NW_012110918.1:19409597-19419056 GCF_000951035.1 Colobus angolensis palliatus
AGGATGGTCACCTGGAGCCACTGTAGGTCAGGTGCAGATGCTCGGGGCACCCACAGCCTTCACGCAGAAGCCCCCTGCTTTCAGCAAAACAACTGAGATGCTGGCGGGTGCCAGGAGGGGCACCGGGAGGACCCTCGGGGCAGGGGTTTCCTAAATCTCCAGAGCCCCGGAGGCATGGCAGAGCGGAGGGTGCCCAGTGTGCGGAGCCCACACACAGAGGACAGGGCCCCAAGCCCGGGGGAGGGACCCGATTCCTGCCTCTCGGCCCTTACCTGACCTCCCTCGTCAAAGGGGCCCACGTGGGAAAACCACGCCCGCGAACAGAACCAGGTGGGCATGATCACCGTTGGACCATTCGCGGTGAAAACCTAGGAGCAATGAACATTGACAGAGTTAGCAGAAAAGAACAGCTTGTCACAAACAACCTACAGTTTATTTCCACAAAGTATCATAAGGAAGTGACAGATGAATCTGTGTCCCTTCTCCACAGGGACAGGGACTCAAGGGGACGTGTCTGGGCCCCATGGCTGAGAGATGAGGGGAGGAGGCAAGGGGAGACCAGCAGCCAAACCCAGTCCCACCTGCAGGCCTCACTCCCGACCTCACTGGCTGTGCCTCACCAAAAAGACTCCTCTCTGCTTCTGATAGATGGAAAAGTTTTCTGTGAAAATCCAAAGTAAACATGCTACTTTTAATCAGGAGAAAAATATGAAATAGCATAAAAGGATATGGAGAATAATGAGATAACTTGAATGAAACACACGAGTCCTAGAAAGATGTAAACCATGAAAACTGACTCAAAAAGAAATAGAAAATATGAATCACTAATAAGCAAGCGGCAAGAGAAGACCCCACAAAGAAAAGCCCAGCGCCAGACGGCATCCCTGAATTCTACCAAATGTGCAAAGAATTAATACCAATCCTTCAAACTCTTCCAAAAGCAGAGAAGGCAGGAATGCTTCCCAGACGATTCTGTGAGGCCACCACTACCCTGACACTAAAGCCAGACAAAAGTCCTACAAGAAAACAACAGGCCAACATCCCTTATAAATACAGAGGCAAAAAAAAACAAACCCCAAAAAAACCCAGCAAACGGAGTCCGTCCGAGAAAAAGGACCCACCACGGCGGAGTGGACTCACCTCACGACTGTCAAAACCAGCGAATCCACCAACCACATTAATGGAACAAAGGTGCAAACCCACGTGATCATCTCAATGAACTCAGAAAAACCACCGTTCCAGGATAGCACCTTCCAGCCGTGGGACAGAAGGGAGCGTCCTTCACCTGATGACAGGCGCTGACACAATCCCCACAGCCACGGTCACACTTCAGTGGTAAATACTGAAAGCTTCCCCTAAGGTCAGGGACAAGAATATCTCACCACTTCTACTCCACACCGTGCTGGGGGTTCTCGCCGGAGCGGCTTGGCAAGAAAGCAAAACAAACGATATCCAGCTTGGAAAGGAAGCAGTCAAACCGTGCCTGTGTGCAGACGGCATATGCTCCTGTGAGTGGGAAACCCTGGGTAACACAGGTAATACACACTCACACACTTACACACATGCACACACACACACTGAACAGGGGTGCAGTGGTGCGATCATCATTGAACAGGGGTGCAGCGGTGGGATCATCATTGAACGGGGTGCAGCGGTGAGATCATCACTGAAGAGGGGTGCAGCGGTGGGATCACCATTGAACGGGGTGCAGCGGTGGGATCATCATTGAACGGGGTGCAGCGGTGCGATCATCACTGAACAGAAGTGCAGTGGTGGGGTCATCATTGAACAGGGTGCAGCGGTGGGATCATCATTGAACAGGGGTGCAGCGGTGGGATCATCATTGAACAGAAGTGCAGTGGTGGGGTCATCATTGAACAGGGTGCAGCGGTGGGATCATCATTGAACAGGGGTGCAGCGGTGGGATCATCATTGAACAGGGGTGCAGCGGTGGGATCATCATTGAACAGGGGTGCAGCGGTGGGATCATCATTGAACAGGGGTGCAGCGGTGGGATCATCATTGAACAGGGGTGCAGCGGTGCGATCATCATTGAACAGGGGTGCAGCGTGGGATCATCATTGAGCGGGGTGCAGCAGTGCGATCATCATTGAGCAGGGGTGCAGCGGTGCGATCATCATTGAGCAGGGGTGCAGCGGTGCGATCATCATTGAACAGGGGTGCAGCGGTGCGATCGAGCAGGGGTGCAGCGGTGGGATCTTCATTGAACGGGGTGCAGCGGTGGGATCATCATTGAGCAGGGGTGCAGCGGTGCGATCACCATTGAAGAGGGGTGCAGTGCTGCGATCATCGCTCACTGCAGCCTTGACCTCCTCAAGCAATCCTCCCATGTCAGCCTCCCAGGTAGCTGGGACCACAGGCGTGTGCCACCACACCTGGCTAATTTTTACTTTGTGTGTGTGTGTGTGTGGAGATGGGGTCTCACTATGCTGCCCAGGCTGATCTCAAACTCCTGGCCTCAAGCGATCCTCCCACCTGAGCCTCCCAAGTAGCTGGGATGACAGGTGCACACCACCATGCCTGGCCATTTTTCTACATTTCTTTTGTAGAGACGGGGTCTCACTGTGCTGCTCAGGCTGGTCTTAAACTCCTGGCTTCAAGCGATCCTCCCAGCTCAGCCTCCCAAAGTGCTGGGATCACAGGTGTGAGCCACCATGCCTGGCTCCATGGAAGATTCTAAAATGTATACGGAAACACAAAGGACTTAGAAGAGCCAAAACAATTTTGAAAACCATGAACGAAGTTGGAGAAGTTTCATGACTAGGTTTCAAGATTTACTACAAAGCTGTGGTAATCAAGGTTGACTGGTATCAGCTTACGGGCAGACACAGCTAAACGGAACACAAGCGACCAGAAGCAGAGCCGCCTGGCTGGGGTTTGATGTTTGCTGAAGATGTCAAGGGCGTCAGTGGGGGAAATGAGAGATGGCACTGGACCCACTGATGTCCTTACAAACAACGGCCCTCGACCCTTGCCTCAAGGCTCCAAACGCAAACTCCCAACCTCAGACCGGACCTCAGTGAGCTGAACACAAAAGAGGCCACAAGCTCATCCAGGAGAACATTCGTGATTATGGGGTAGGCAGAAGTTTCTCAGGTAACACAAGAGGCTCAAATCAGCAGAAGAAACGGATAAACCAGATGCCATCAAAGCCAAATCTTCGGTTCTTTGAAAGAACCTGCAGAGAAAATGAAGAGATAATCCAGGCTGGGAGAAACTGTTTGCGATACGTGCATTTCACTGAGGACGTACGTTCAGCGAACACTAAGAACCCTCAGCACCCATTAAGAAGAAGACAGGCAATGGGTCAAAAACGGGCGAGAGGTTGAAAACACTTCCTCAGACGTAAATGATTAGGTCGTGAAAACAGGCTCTACGTGACTGGTCATCCGTGAAATGAGCTTTCGGTGGGAACGTCCACCCAACAACCTCATCTTTTTTTTTTTTTGAGGCGGAGTCTCGCTCTGTCGCCCGGACTGGAGTGCAGTGGCTGGATCTCAGCTCACTGCAAGCTCCGCCTCCTGGGTTTACGCCATTCTCCTGCCTCAGCCTCCGGAGTAGCTGGGACTACAGGCGCCCGCCACCTCGCCTGGCTAGTTTTTGTATTTTTAGTAGAGACGGGGTTTCACCGTGTTAGCCAGGATGGTCTCGATCTCCTGACCTCGTGATCCGCCCGTCTCGGCCTCCCAAAGTGCTGGGATTACAGGCTTGAGCCACCGCAACAACCTCATCTTAACTTTGCATCTGCAAAGACCTTGTTTCCAAATAATGCCACATTCTGAGGTTGGGGGTGAGGACACCAACATATCTTTTTTGGGGGACACCATTGAGCCCACGACATTTTCACTCACTAGCACTTTCATCTTCTTTCTTGGGTGGCTAAGGTGGTGACATTTTCATATCACCGACACTGAGATTACACCAGCATCTGAGTACGTCCCTGAAGTGCTGTGTGTGTGAACACGCACGGCAGGTGGAGGAACAGCGGCTGAGAACCTCGTCTCACGGTGGATCCCTTTAAAGCCCAAAGACTTTCTGCTTCTCGTCCATCCTGAGGAAGCCGGCTGGTTAAGACGGGCCCACGTCAGCACCGTGGTCCTCACCTGGGCTGATGTGCCCCCAGGAAACGTGGCAATGTTTGGAGACGTTCTGGGCTGTCACACTGTGGGGGTGGGGGTGCTACGTGCACCTGTTTGTAGATTCCAGAGATGGAGAAGCAAAATTCTAACTGCAATGAAATACCACTGCGCCCTCCAGGACTGTTACAATTTTAAAAACTGAAATACTGCACAGTGACCCACACCTGCCATCCCAGTCCTTTGGGAGGCTGAGGCGGGAGAATCGCTTGAGCCCAGGACTATGAGACCAGCCTGGGCAACTCTACAAAGAATAATAATAATAAATTAGTTGGGCATGGTGACGCTCGCCCGTAGGCCCAGCCACTCAGGAGGCTGAGGCGGGAGGGTCCTTTGAGCTCCGGAAGTCAAGGCTGCCGTGAGCTGTGATCGCACCACGGCACTCGCTCCAGCCTGGGCGACAGAGGGAGACCCTGTCTCTTAAAATATAAAAAGTAAAAATGAAAATAAACACTGACAACACCAAGCAAAAATCTCACATCATGCTGAAGGGAAGGAAAACAGCACAGCCACGTTGCAGAGCAGAGCAGGGTCTTAGAGGTAAACGCAGACTTCCACGCAGCCAGCCAGTCCCGTCCTGGACGTTCACCCAAGAAAAATGCAGACACGTCCGTCCAGCACCGTCCGTGTGTGTTCACGGCAGCTCCACACACGGCAGCCCCAAATGTCCATCCACAGCGAACGGATAAGCCCCGTGGTGCCCGTACCGTGAGTCCAGTGGAGTCCTCACCAGCAACCCATGGAACAAACTGCCGGTCAGGGCAGCACGGATGTCTGTCGGCAACAGTGAAGGGAGGCAGTCACGCGTGCACACGGTGTGACTCCACTTACATGAAATCCAGAAAAGTGGGAATTCTAACCTAACCTGCAGGGACAGACGTCACACCTGTGGGCACCTAAGGCTGGGGGTGCCTGGGCCTGACGGCAAAGGCATAGCCTTAACATTTGTTTTGTTGGCCGGGTGTGGTGGCTCAAGCCTGTAATCCCAGCACTTTTGGAGGCCGAGGCAGGCGGATCACCTCAGGTCAGGAGTTCGAGACCAGCCTGGCCAACAGGGAGAAACCCCGTCTTTACTAAAAATACAAAATTAGCCAGGCGTGGTGGCTCACATCTGTAATCCCAGCACTTTGAGAGGCTGAGGTTGGCGGATCACCTGAGGTCAGGAGTTTGAGACCAGCCGGGCCAACATGGTAAAAACCCGTCTCTACAGAAAATATAAAAATTGGTGGGGCCCAGTGGCAGGTGCCTGTAGTCCCAGCTACTTGGGAGGTTGAGGCAGGAGACTCACTTGAACCCAGGAGGCGGAGCTTGCAGCGAGTTGAGATTGAGCCACTGCACTCCAGCCTGGGTGACAGAGCGAGACTCCGTCTCAAAAAAACAAAACAAAAAATAAAAAAGAAAAGAAAATTTATTTTGTTTTGTTTTGAGACAGAGTCTCGCTCTGTCGCCCAGGCTGGAGTGCAGTGGCTCAATCTCTACTCACTGCAGCCTCAGCCTCCCAAGTAGCTGGGACTACAGGTGTTCACCACCACGCCTGGCTGATTTTTGTATTTTTAGTAGAGACAGGGTTTCGCTATGTTGCCCAGGCTGCTCTTGAACTCCTGGCCTCAAGTGATCCACCTGCCTCAGTCTCCCGAAGTGTTGGGATTACAGGCGTCAGCCGCTGCCCCGGCCTAAATAAAAATTTTAAAGCCCAGTGTGGTGGTGCACACGCCAGTGGTCCCAGCACGGAGGCTGAGGTGGCAGTTTGAGCCTCGCCTGAGGCCAGGAGTTTGAGGCTACAGTGTGCTGTGCTGACATCAGCCTGGGCAACATAGCAAGACCCCATCTTTTAATTTTTTTTTTTTAAATGCAGAGTCTTGCTGTTACCCAGGCTGGAGTGCAGTGGCGTGATCACAGCTCACTGCAGCCTCCACCTCCGCGGCTCAAGCGCTCCTCCTGCCTCAGTCTCCTGAGAAGATGGGACTACAGGTGTGGACCAGCACAACTTGCTAAGTTTTGTATTTTTTGTTGAGATGGGGTTTCACCATGTCGCCCAGGCAAGCGATCCACCCACCTTGGCCTCCCAAAGCTGTGGGACTTTGGGCGTGAGTCACTGTGCCTGGCCAAAAATTTTTTACAAAAATCTTTGCTATCACCAAGGAAATTCTCGGAATGAACGTTTTAAAATGAAACAACGCAGTTCTATGGGATAATTTCCAGCCTGCTACATTTTGCACATCAAAGCTTTGGTGCCTCTGCGTTGTGACGGGCGGGTGCCTGCCAGACGGGTGGCCCCCTGGGACGTCAGGAAAAGCCCCGAGGGGGTCCTGGAAGCCAGGCCAGCCAAGGCCACAGCACCTGGTGCCAGCTCCAGGCAGGGGGCTTGGCACATCAGTGGGTACCACACGGGCCCGGAGGCCCCTGAGAGGCTGCCGTTCCCAGCAAATGTGAAACATCTGCCCTGACAAATACAGCCTTCCCTCAACCATCAGAAAAACGGATTTCACGATTACAAAGCAACAATTTAGCTTCCTGTTTTCAACTTCTGCTTGCCAAAACATCCAGAGGCATTCTCTGGCAGGTTTACTCTACAGCCGGACACCTGGAGCTTCCGCCGTTTGCACGGTGGTGAGGCCGACCTGAGAAACCAAACCCAGGTCCTCTGCACCCAGTGTGGCCGCGACGCGAGACCCCTGCGCCCAGTGTGGCCACGACGCGAGACCCCTGCACCCAGTGTGGCCGTGACGCGAGGCCCCTGCACCCGGTGTGGCCGGTGACGCCAGGCCTCTGCACCCAGTGTGGCTGGTGACGCCAGGCCTCTGCGCCCAGTGTGGCCGTGCCCTGGTCACATGTGGCCGAAGCCCCTGAGCTGTGGCAGGTCCTCACTGAGGTGGGCTGTGTGTGGGAATACACAGGGCATTCCGGAGACTTGGTATAAAACAAGAATGTAAAGTGTCACTGACAGGACATTCGGCTCACGGTTCTCGTTGGGGGAATGTCCAAGACTGGGCAGCTGCCTTTGGGAGGGCCTCAGGCTGCTTTAACCCAGGGTGGAGAGCGGAAGGGGTGTGGTGTGTGCAGAGAGCACGTGGCAAGGGAGGATGCAGGAGAGAAACCGAGGCAGCGGGTCCGTTCCACAGCCCGGCCTCGTGGGGCGCAGTGTGTTCCCGCGAGGGCTCACCCAGCGTGGCGGGAGGTGTTCATCTGTGCACAAGGGGTCCCCTCGAGACCCCAGCACCTCCCACACGGCCACGATGGGGTCAAACGTCAATGGTTCTTGGGGACAAACCACGGCAATTACACCCAGGCCGGTCTGTGCTCACGGGACGCCTCCACCGGACAGAACGGCACATCTGTCTGCAAACAACTCAATCCATCCTTTAGTGAGAATGACCCCGAAACGAGGGCACAAGGACGTGACAGACACGGCGAGGACAGAGCGGGGACACGGGCTCCGCTGGCTCCAGGGAGGGGCTCGGTCAGCAGAGAGCACCAGGGGCTGCGCCTGGACCGCCAGGCGCCCGGCGAGTCCTCCAGGCACGGGCAAGCGCCGGGGTGGGGGCAGCTCCGTGGCGGCGACGGGGGCCTCCGAGTGGGAAACCAAGGCGAGGACCAGCAGAAACCAAGGCTGGGAAGGAGGCGTGGGGGCTACGCTGCCCTCCGTCCTGACCACACCACACTCCAGGGGCCAGAGGGACCTGGGGCTGTGGGCGGGAGGAAGGGGCTGGAGAGTTCTGGAACCCTCCCCTGAAGGAGGGGGCCCTGTGCCATGCACGGCACAGAGCTCTGACGCCTTCGTGTGCTCCCGCGGCCGCCAGCGTGGGCAGGGCCAGGTGCACAGCCTTGGGGCCACCGCCCACTCACAGGCCCAGGCCTGGGGGTCACACTGGACAGGAAATGGAAGCACAGACACTGCACCGAGACCAAAGGAACTGAAAGGAGAAAATGGCAAGTCCACAATGAAAGCTGGAGACGCCTTGATGGTCTGTTAATAGGAGGACACAAAGCAGACAGGACCCTGACGATTTAAAACACCTGTGACCATCTGGATACACCTGCCAGTCGCAGAAGACCCAACCCAAACGGCAGAACAGCTATTCCCGTCCCGGGAGTGCGGCCCAGTCCAGCAGACAGACCGCTCGAAGGGCCCGCCCAGTGGCCCAGCCCCCGGGGAACCGAGGCTCAGGGAATTCACCGTAAACAGGTCCTGCCCCCACCCGACCGTGCCAGGCCTGCGACGACCGCGGTGTGAACTCGCATTGTGGGCAGGCGGCTCACAGCTGGGCTTGCAGGTGTCTGAGAGCAGGACCCCAGCCCCCTTCCCCAGCCCCACACGTGCTTCTGCCGACCACCCTCCATGCCTGAGAGCAGGACCCCAGACCCCCTTCCCCAGCCCTGTACAAGCTTCTGCCGACCACCCTCCATGGCGCCAAACACTCTGGCCAGGTCTGTGCGCTTCCCCTCCGAAGCCGGAACAGAAAGGGCCACGACCAGTGACCCTCTGAAGGTGTTTGCAGGGCTCGGCAACCCCACAGAGCTGACTTCCAAACCAAGCCACCCTGTTGACTCAAACGCTGCTTTCGTTAGAGGAAGTGACCCCTGAGGAAAGAGCGATTCGCACTTTAAAACGTCGCCGGCAGACACAGGCCGGCCGAATGTGAGTCCCGCTGCGGCAGGACGCGGCGCAGGGCCGGGGGATGACCCGGTACACTCTGGGTGTCAATCACAAGCCAGTGGCTACAGGGCCTGGTTGGTGCAGCCCGGCCAGCAGCACGTCCCAGCACGCGAAGCCTCACTGGGCAGCACGGTGCTGCTGGGCGGTGATGTCCACGTCTTCCCTTGGTAGGAACCACGTCAGAGCTAGGCAAGCACAGCGCTGCTCAAAGCCCCGGGTGCTCCATGCACACCCGGACCCCAGGGGCCTCCCGTGGCACCGCCAGGCCGCCACCTTCTGTGCACACCGGGCGCAGGGGCCAGCCCGGCTCCAGGCACAGGGGTTGGGAGGTGACCACTTCCTTTGGCTGGGACAGGGCGTGCTGCCCGTGTGTGCATATATCTGTGAGCGAGAGAGGAAGAGTGTGCGCACCCGCAGTGGGGGGACACGGAGAGAGGAAGAGTGTGCACACACGTGGTGGGGGTGACACAGAGAGAGGAAGAGTACGTGCACACGTGGTGGGGGTGACACAGAGAGAGGAAGAGTACGTGCACACGTGGTGGGGGGACACAGAGAGAGGAAGAGTGTGTGCACACGTGGTGGGGGGACACAGAGAGAGGAAGAGTACGTGCACACGTGGTGGGGGGACACGGAGAGAGGAAGAGT
>NW_012110918.1:19419214-19425727 GCF_000951035.1 Colobus angolensis palliatus
GGGACACAGAGAGAGGAAGAGTACGTGCACACGCGGTGGGGGGACAGAGAGAGAGGAAGAGTGTGTGCACACGCGGTGGGGGTGACTCAGCTGCCTCCAGGCATGGGTACTGGGTCTGGTGCTGTGTGCAGTGTGTGTGTGCACGTGTGTGTGTGGGCAGCATGTGTGCATTCATGTGTGTGTAAGCGTGTGCTTCTGCATGTACATATGTGCCCATGTGTGCAGGCAGCGTGTGCGTGTGTGCGGGCCCGGGAGTGGAACAGGACCCTCGACCCTTGGCCCTCGACCCTCAGCCGCCCCTCGAACTGCACGCGTGACCTCCCTTCCGCGAACTGGGGTTTCCTTCTCCACACTTGCCCTGAATCACCCCCCGACACACTGGGGAGAGTCGGTGTTTCAGGTCTGGCTCCGACAGGAAGGGCCCTGGGTCTCGAGGTGGCTCGGAGGTGGCCAACGGTGCAGGGGCGCGGCCCGGCCAGCTCTGGGAAGGAGGGTGGGGTCCTTGCCCTTGACTCCCCCCTTCCTTCTCCAACCAAGGTCTAGTGAAACTCAAGTTAATTCTCACCAAGCACTTTTTAATGATTAACTCCCAGGACTGGAAAATTTTAAAACAAATTAAAAACAGACAAGAAAATTCCTGTGAAAATCTTCCCTAAAGTGAGAGAATATGCACAAGACACAGCTTTTAACATGGTTTTTTTTTCACTTAAGATATCTGTCCTGATGGTAAACATATTTACATATTTTTTCTCTTAAATAAATACTTACTTCAAATAAATATAAAATATAAAGATTCCCCCAAATTATAATAGCCCTTGCACAAAAGACACATTTGGCCTGGCGTGGTGGCTGACACCTGTAATCCCAGCACTTTGGGAGGCCGAGGTCAGGAGTTTGAGACCGGCCTGGCCAGCCTGGTGAAACCCTGTCTTTACTAAAAATACAAAAATTATCCAGGCTTGGTGGTGTGCGTCTGTAATCCCAGCCACTCAGGGGGCTGAGGCAGGAGAATCGCTTGAACCCGGAAGGTGGAGCTTGCAGTGAGCCGAGACTGTGCCACTGTACTCAGCCTGGGTGACGGAGCGAGCCTCCATCTCAAAAAAAAAAAGAAAAATAAAAAAAGAAAAAGACTTATTTAGGGTTTTGCACATAGAACTGGGAAAAGGGAAGACACTGGGACACTCAGCGCAGATGCCATGGGGCGTGGCGGGCATGTCCCGTTCTCGGTGGACTGGGCCGGGAAGGGAGGGCCCAGCCACGCCCTGGTGAGGAGCCAGGTTTCCGCCGCTGAGCCTTACTGCTGTTTGGGGGGCTGGACAAAGCAGGGACCGTTCTGTGTTTACACCCAGCCCCGCAATGGCGCAGCGCTCCAAGAAACGCACGCGGCTGCCGCGGCCCTGCCAGTCTGCAGAGCATCATGTCTTTTCTGCAGGACGAGGCCCAGGCCACGTGAATCTGAGCTCGTTTACATCAAGGATTTGAGCGTTGTGGATTTGGTATCTACGGGGAGTCCCGGAACCAATCCCAGGTGGATACCGAGGGACGACTGCACAAAAACTAACTGAGAATGAATCAAAGACCTAAAAACAAGAGCAGAAACTACAAAACTCTCAGAAAAACAGGCGTACGTGTTCTTCGGATATGACGTCAAATGCACGAGCAACCAAGGGAAAAAGAGTGTAAGCGGGATGTCGCCAGGATGCAAACTTGGTGCTTCAGAGGGCATTGTCAGTACAGCGGAAAGATACCACAGCATGAGAAAAAATATTTGCAAGTTATAGCTCTGAAAGGGCTCTGGTATCCAGAATATATAATGAACTCCTACAACACAACAAACAAAAAAGACAAAAATCCAGTTTAAAAAAGGGCAAAAGCCGTGAATAGACAGATCCACAAAGACCACACACGGCCAAGGACATGGAACGGACTCTGTGTCACGAGTCATCAGGGAAACGAAAACCAAGACACAGGAGACCCACTTCATGGGCGTCAGGATGGCTATGATGAAAAACAAAACAAAAATCTACAAAGTAACACGTGTTGACCAGGATGTGGAGAGATGGGTCCCTTTGGGCACTGCTGGGGCGAAAGTGAAACGGGGCAGCTGCTGTGGAGACGGTTTGGCTGTTCCTCAAGAAGCTGAATTACACACGGCCAGCAACTCCGCGCAGGTCGAAACCCAAGAGAACTGAGAAGAGGGCTCAACAGAAAATACACAACAATGTTCACAGCAGTGCTGTTCACAAGGTAGAAATGGCCCAGCGTCTACCCAGATACGAACGGATCAACCACACAGACATGCACACGCACCCGCACGCACACCCACACGCACACGCGCACCCACACGCGCACCCGCCACACCCGCACGCGCACCCACCACACCGTCACGCGCACCCACACGCACACCTGCCACACCCACACCTGCATGCACACCTGCCACACCCTCACGCGCACCCACCACACCCACACCTGCCACACCCACACCCGCATGCACACCTGCCACAGCCTCAGGTGCACCCACCACACCCGCATGTGCACCCACCACACCCACACGCACACCCACAGCCACACACACCAGCCACACCCGCACGCACACCCACACGTGCACCCGCCACACCCACACGCACACCCACACACCTGCACGCGTGCAGTGGGATACTATTCAGTCACAAAAAGGATGCAGTCCATGTCACAACAGGGACGAACCCTGAGAAACGTGATGTTACGAGAAACAAGGCCGACACAAGGGCAGACGCTTAATCCCACTTGTATGAAACACACAGGACAGAGGCTACCAGTGAGGCAGGAGAACAGGGTCAAGAGACAGAGAACCTAAGGTTGACTCATGCTGACTTCCTAGGACGAAACCAAAAGAAAAAACCCCCCTTTCCACACCTAAGCAACCAAAGGACCAGAGGCGACTCCCTTCGCAGCCTTTGCTTTCCACAAGGAATCAGCCTGGGGCGGAGTCTTTGTTTGCACAGAAGTGTAACTTTGTCACTTCACTTCAGACTCTGGCTGTGGAAGGCAACCAATCGTCCCTTGCATAGGGTGTAACCCTTGTCACTTCACTTCAGCCTCTGATTTGTTGCTTTCTGCAAAAGGAAAGGAAGTTCTGGAAACCGAAGTGGTGGTTGTACAACATGCGACTGTTTAGCACCACTGGATTTTTAAATGGTGGAAACGATGAATTTGGTTGGGGTTATCTTACCACAATAAAAAACTGAGAGAAGAGGACGTGACAGCAGAAGCAGAAGTCGGGGCGACGTGACTGAGAACTCGGGAACGTGGCAGCGGTGTCTGGAGCTGGAGGCAGGAAGGGACGCCCCCTCCACCACAGCCTCCAGGAGCCTTGCTATGGGCCCGAAGCCCACCTCAGACCCGGACCTCAGAACCGGAAGACAAGAGGTGCACACCGCTGGAAAACAACACTCAGCCACGGGGTCAGACCAGGACGCTGCTGCGCACGGCGAGGGAAGCGGGTTTGCCCGCCGAGTCTCACCGTCTCTTTAGTGTGACTCTGCTCTGTGAAGCTCACTGTGGTCTGTGGGGTGATCACACCACAGCACTCTCCTGGGCGACAGAGTGAGACCCTGTGTCTGAAGAAAGAAAGAATTCGGCCGGGCGCGGTGGCTCACGCCTGTAATCCCAGCACTTTGGGAGGCCGAGGCGGGTGGATCACAAGGTCAGGAGATCGAGACCACCCAGGCTAGCACGGTGAAACCCCGTCTCTACTAAAAAACACAAAAAACTAGCCGGGCGAGGTGGCGGGCGCCTGTAGTCCCAGCTACTTGGGAGGCCGAGGCAGGAGAATGGCGGGAACCCAGGAGGCGGAGCTTGCAGTGAGCTGAGATCCGGCCACTGCACTCCAGCCCGGGCGACAGAGCCAGACTCCGTCTCAAAAAAAAAAAAAAAAGAAAGAATTCAAGCAACTGGCCCAGGCCCTCACTTCACTGTCGGCCAAGCCCAGGCCCCAGCAGAGGGGGCTTTAGCCACAGATGACGTGTACGTCACACACGAGGACGTGGCACAGCGTCAGATCCTGCAGCGGAGCCAACGCAAACGTGAAAGGGAAGGCGGCTCAGCCAGCGCTTCCTCTGAGAAGCTCCTTCTCCACAGCAGGAACACGTGGCCTTCCCCACCGCGCCTGGGCTTGAGGCTGAGCTGCCGGATGTGCACTGCCGGGAGCCCCACGCACCCTCTCAGTGTGTGCCCCGACCCAGGGAAGGGCACTCTGGGGCCCTTGCTTGATCCTTCCATCCCTCACAAGAGGCCTGACTGCAGCTGGTTCTGTCCCTCCTGGTGTCCCCAGCTACTCCGCGGACTGCTCCTTCCCTGGGCTGTTTCTGGAGGGTGGTTCCAGCCCCACCTCACGCACAGGTGGGGACCCCCGGCCCACCCTGTCTCGAGTTCCATGAGTGGGTTATGTCTGCCAGCATAAGAGAGTCAGTAGCTGGTTTACAATGGTATTTTTACGAATACTGTCTTCCCCTGGCCCTACTGAGCTTGAGGATATTTCACTGGAGACTATCTTCCTTCCTGTGAAGACAAAGTTTTGGACCATAAGGTGTGTTTGTAGAGAAAAGCGCTCCTCATTAGGAGGGGGTGTTAAGCATGGGGAGGAGGCTCAGATGCCATCCCCGTCCTGCACTGAATAGCAACGCTCCAGCCAACGACGGACACGTCGGTGACGGTGGCCCCTTAAGACCATGATGGGGCTGAAACACTGCCCTCGCCCCGTGAGATCGTGGACGTCAGGACATCGGTGCAAGGCACTGCTCACGAGCGTGTGGGGATGCCGGTGTAGACAAACCTCCTGTGCCGCCAGAGGGCATAAAGTCACACACGTCAATTATGTATGGTGTATAATACCTGATAATAAACAGCCGTGTTACTGCTTTCTGTTTCTAGGTACAGTGTGTATTTACTACACCACACTTTTTACTGTTATTTTAGAGTGTACTCCTCCTGCTTACTACAGAAAGTTGGCAGGGTGGGATGGCTCATGCCTGCAATCCCGGCAACGCAGTAGGCAGGGGTGGGAAGATCACTTGAGCTCGGGAGTTTGAGACCCGCCCGGGCAACGGAGCAAAACCCTATCTCTAAAAAAAGTTTAAAAACCTAGCCGGACGCGGCGGCGTGTGCCTGTAGCTGAAGTGGGAGGATCTCTTGAGCCCACTGGTTTGAGGCTGCCGGGAGCCATGATCACACCACGGCACCACAGCCTGGTGAAAAACGAGACCCTAACTGTAAAAAACAAACCAACCAGCCAGTTACTGAGGAAGAGCCTCAGGCTGGTCCTTCAGGAGGCATCGGGAGGAGGCACAGTTCTCACAGGAGATGACGGCTCCATGCGCGTTACCGCCCTGAAGACCCGCCGGTGGGACAAGGTATGGAGGTGGGAGACGGCGATGCTGGTTACCTGACCCTGTGTAGCCCTAGGCTAATGTGTGTCTTAGTTCCTAACGAAGAGGTTTAGAAAGTTAAAAGGTACAAACAATTTTAAAAGCAGAAAAGAGCTTGTAGAATAAGGATATAAAGAAAAAATATTTTTGCATGCCTGTACAGCGTGTTTGTGTTTTAAGCAAAGTGCTATTACAAGAGTCAAAAAGTTTAAAAAGTAAAAAGGTTATGACGTAAAAAAGCAATGAAAAGCTAAGGTTAACTTATTAAAGAAAGAAAAACTGTTTTTAAAAATAAATTTAGAGTAAGTGTACAGTGTTCACAGAGTCTCTGGGAGGGCACAGTAGCGTCTGAGGTCCTCACATCCACTCCCTGCCCACTCGCTGACTCACCCCGAGCACCTTCCAGTCCCGCAGGCTCCATTCATGGTAAGTGTCCTACGCCAGTGACCACTGATCACCTTTTGTGCCGTATTCTCACCGCACTTTTTCTTCTATTAGACATACACTCACCCTGTGTTACAGTTGCCCACAGCATTCAGGACAGTTGCCTGTGGCACAGGCGTGTAGCCTGGGAACACGAGACTCCACCCTCTGGCCAGGTGTGCAGTAGACTCTACCATCATCTGACCAGGTGTACAGCAGACTCTACCATCCGGCCAGGTGTGCACCAGGCTCCACCATCTGGCCAGGTGTTCACTAGACTCCACCATCCGACCAGGTGTGCACCAGGCTCTACCATCCGGCCAGGTGTTCCCTAGACACCACCATCTGACCAGGTGTGTGGTAGGCTACACTACCTCGGTTTGTGTAAGTTACTCTGTGATGTTCACACGATGATAAAATCACCAAAGATGCATTTTTCAGACTAGATCCTCATCGTTAAGCAACGCATGTCTGTATATAAAATTTCAGGCTTGGTTCCCCTGCACCTATCCCAGGGCCTAATGGGATACCAGACTCCATCTGCTATGTGGGAGGACGCGTGGGTAGGAGTGAGCAGCACACAGGGGAGAGGGAGCAGGCACAGGTGAGGGAGGAGGTGTAGGGAGGGAGGGAGCAGACAGAGGGGAGGGGGAGCAGGCACAGGTGAGGGAGGAGGTGTAGGGAG
>NW_012110918.1:19425777-19446091 GCF_000951035.1 Colobus angolensis palliatus
AGGTGAGGGAGGAGGTGTAGGGAGGGAGGGAGCAGACAGAGGGGAGGGGGAGCAGGCACAGGTGAGGGAGGAGGTGTAGGGAGGGAGGGAGCAGAGGGGAGGGGGGAGCAGGCGCGGGGAGGGGGGAGCAGGCGCAAGGGATGGGGCAGGCAGAGCGGAGGGGACAGCAGGCAGTAGGGGGCAGGCACAAGGGAGGGGGAGCTGGCACAGGGGACAGGGCTGCTGGAGGAGGGGAGTCCTCCGGGGAGAACCTTGGCTTGTTCTTCCTAATGATCCCTTTGGTCTCCTGACTGATTTCCGTCCCCTCCGTCACTGTGAGGCTGTCGCTCCCTTTCTGGAGAAATGAGAGAACCAGCTTCTGAGACTGTCTGTGGGTCCGGAGGGCCGTGGACAGGGCTCGCTGGCACATGGCTCCTCCGCGGCTCCTCTGGGATTTGCTTCAGGAATCTTGCCTGTGTTTTGCCACTACTTTGCACAAATAAATTCTAAGGAACTTTAATAAAAGTTAGAAATCTACTCAAGTGCCTTGGGTGGTAAACAAAATAAGGTGAAACAAATCCCACAGGTTATGAAGTCTCCCAGGTTCTCAGAAAGGACCACCGAGGTGTAGGGAGCCTCCCTCAGAGGCACCATCAAAGACAGAAGAATATTGATGCTCTCAGACCCTCGAAAAAAGACACGGGGATTACAGACTAACTCCACATTTAATTTAGAAATGGAAAGGCCTGGAGTTAAAGAGAAAACAAAGTATTTAATGAAAGGTAGAGACCTCCTCAGCTATCTCTGACCAGAGGGTGATACGGCCTCTTCTGAGGGAAAAGTGTGGCATCTACACAGCTCACTTCCAGATTCCTGCGGCTTCTATACCTTATTTCTAAATTCTAATTTTTTTGAAGACTATCTTTAACAATGACAAATTTTCCAGTACAGTATTCTGATATTTTAACATCCTCACAGCAGTAAGAATAAACTCTTATGTGACATTCAAAACGATGACTTCTGGATTTAATAAAGACGCAGATATTAACAAAGTTTCATTTCTCATTAATGTGCTTAGAGCAAGTTAGTAAATACCCCTTTTCTAAGTCACTGAAACTGGCCAGCGTACAGGAATCTGTGCCACAGACACTGCGGAGAAACAGTACAGGCGAATCTGGTTTAGGATATGTGGAGTTTTCTATTTCATGATTGATAATTTATTAGAACGAGGTAAAAATCACTGAGCTTTGAAGGACAAACTTTTAAGGAAAAGAAACACTGAGATACGGTATTGATGACATTTCAGTCTTTCACACAGACCGGGTCGGTTTTCACGGTCTTCCCGGGAGCAGATGAAACGCTTTTCCCAGCAGCACACGATGCTGGCAGGACTGGAGGCCGGCTCTCGGCTCTCACCTGGCACCTGGCCCTCGGGTGTCGGAGAGACAGGTGGGTTGGGGGGACTCAGGCTCTACCTCCCCCTGGGACACAGGAGGAAACCCGGTGGAACCGAAGCCTACACCAAGGGAACCACATACTGAGTGAGGTCTGAGCTGGCTAGGAAGTTACCTGTGTGTAGTTGTACTAAGCATCAAACGAGTGGGCACAGAACGGCCAGCACCCTTGACTCTTAACGTAAGAGTCAAGGGTGGGTCCCAGAGAAGTGACCCAAAGGGGACGGAGCTCGGGGGCTCTCAGGCAGTGGCCTCACAACGGTGCTTGGGCCGCTAAGAGATGCCCTAGGATTCAGCTCCTCTCCCGTGTGGACAGGAGAGGGTGGTAGAGACCCAGGCATGCCCCATGTACCATGTGTTCCCGCCCTGTCTGCCACTGACCAGCAAGCAGCCCAGACCCTTGCCCCGTGGGGCGCGTTTCCCCCTGGGTCAAGGGGCGTCACGGGCCAGCACTCCACGCTCCGTGGACGACTGCCGCTGCAGTGCTGTTTCTGACCCTCGAGGTGCCTGGTTCTCATGCCCCTCGGGCCTCCCTGCCTCCAGTCTTGGCCGGTTCCAGGCCGTCCTCTACGGAGCCGCCCTGGGTCCTCATCAACCCTTGGCACTGAGCGTGGGGCCCCACTGGTTTGGGGAACTCCGTGCTGACTGAGGTCGCCCGGTGGCCAGCGCCGACAAGCTGACCCTGGACACCGTGCGTGCGAACCACACGGGCCTCTGAGGTGAAGGACGAGCTTGGCTGGACGCTGACCCGCCCCGAGCAGAGGCCCAGGGCCCAAAGGTGGCTCAGTCTGGCAGAACAGAGCTGCCCTCAGGAGCGGCCCACAAAGGAGCCTGCAGACTCAGGTGTGCCGGGGTCAGGGCGGACTTGGTGCCTCCCCAAGGGGTCAGGCAGAGCTGCGTCCCCCTGTGAGGGACAGGAGTGAGCTCAGGCTGTAAATGACCCTCTGACTGCTTGTGTGTGGGGATCCACCCCGGGTCTAAACAGCACATTCACACCCCACAGCGGGGTGTCCCTGGCCCCACATCAAGGCTGAGGGTGTGGGGGTCACGTTCCCTTCTAGTCTGAACTGGACCCTAGGGGTGACTGGGTTCCCCCACAGCTTGGAACAGTGGCAGGAGGCACAGGCAGGCCGGGAACCAGTGTCCGCATGGCGCGGACAGACACAGGTGGAAGTAGGCAAAGAAGGTGGGGCTGGGACAGAGCCCGACTCCATCCTCCCAGGGACAGGAGGCTACTGTGGGGGAACCAGGGCCCTGGGACAGAGCCCGACTCCATCCTCCCAGGGGCCGGAGGCCACTATGGAGAGCCAGGGCCCCAGGCAGGAAGGCCGGAAGACGGTCCTGCTGACCCGCAGTGCCCACCTGGAAGGCCACGGCAGGGGAGAAACGACGTAAGCCAAACGCTGGCCACTGAGCGGAGGGAGCCAAGTGGACACTTAGAAACATATTCCCAATTAGAACAGAAGCTCGAGGACACCCAGGAGCAGAGGCCTGAGACAAGAGGAAAGGGGCGTACAGGCCGCGGCGTCGGAATCTGCGTGAATACGGACAGATGTGGCGCCCCCACGCGGACCGTGTGTGCACTCGTGACTTTAAAACGGCTTCATGGACCCCACAAAAAGTAACACCCCCGGCACCGGAGTATCCGGAGCGACTGAGGTCGGGTCTGGGGTCACTTCGAAGGACTCTGGCATGCTCAGGGTTGGGAGGGACGTGAGAGCTGTTACGTGACAGTGTCTCTACCCCTCTGCGGACTTAAGACTTTTCAATTCTAAAAAAACTTTCCTTTGTTTAAAAGCACTCACGGGGATCCGAACGCAGCTACGTGGGGAGCGAGCAACGCCCGACTCTCAGGCTCTCCGGGGGTTCTGGGGTGCAACTCGAAAACCCCCACTGA
This sequence comes from Colobus angolensis palliatus, assembly GCF_000951035.1. Taxonomy (NCBI): domain Eukaryota; kingdom Metazoa; phylum Chordata; class Mammalia; order Primates; family Cercopithecidae; genus Colobus; species Colobus angolensis. Next base: position 19,429,108 of record NW_012110918.1, read on the forward strand.
TGAATCCCATTTCTGGTCACCGCGAAAGAGCTGGACCCCCTCCCTCCACAGACAACTGGGAAATCAGACAGAGGAGTGAAATGGCGGTGCTCAGGCACCGGACGTCGGGCAGGACGGTGACCCCCGAGAGGAGAAGCCGGCAGATGCCAGCCTGGAGCCGAGCGGGGTGGAGGGAGCTGGGCCTCGGACAGCCTCGTCTTCACGCTGCCTGCGTCACACATGAGGACGGAAACGTATGCTCTGGTACTTCCTGCGGCTTCTGTCTTTCCATTACTGGGGTTGGGTGCCCCGTGTTTCTGCTCCATCCCAACCGCCGTCCGCCCCTGTTTTTCCATTTCCCAAGCTCCTCCTGCTCCGGGGCTCGGCTGGAGGTTCCCACAGGTGGCAGCAGTGGGCAGCCATCACGCGACCCAGGCCACCTCCGGCTACGTGGGCAGTGGGCGGCCATCACACAACCCGGGCCACCTCCGGTTACGTGGACGGTGGGCGGCCATCATGTGACCCGGGCCACCTCTGGCTACGTGGAGGGCATCAGGTGTTTTCCGCTGCTCCCCAAGTAATTCCGTAATTTTAAAAAACCACGTGCTGTTTGTACCTAAAATCCTTTATTTCCATAAAAACAAGCCATGCGTGGCCTTTCCTTTCCCGGCTCCCAGGGCAGAACTCCCCTGCCTCCTCCCGGGGTCCCCTCTGCTTCTCCCCAGGCTGCAAGCACGTGAGCCCCATCTCATGCCTTCCTCAGTTTGCCTCCTAATTTTAGGGACTGGCTCCAGCAAATCCCTGAGGAATGTTTTATCGGAGACGGATCCTGTGAATCCAAATACGGAAAGGTGCTTATGTCTCTGCACGTGACTGACACTTCGGTGGGGCATAGAATTCTTAGTTCAAACTCCTTTCTGTGAGAAATCTGAAACGAGCGTCCTCGTGTCTACTGGATTCCGCAGCCATGAATGAGGAATTCCAGGCTTCGGTTCCTGCTCCTGGGTGTTTCTCCCTCCAACTGTGCCTGGGCTCTGAAGCATCCTGACCACGAACCTGGACGCAGGCCTCATTTCCTGCACGCAACACCGGGTCAGCCCTTCTAAACAGGTCACTCACACTTTTTGGTTCTAGGAAATTTTTCTGTATTCTTAATTTACTTCCTTCTATTTTTTTAAAAACTCTGATTTTGCTATGTCAGACCAGCTGAAGCTGGGAGAGAAGCTTCTCAGAACATCCTTCTCAGGACAAATCCAGGTTGAGTCTGGAGAAAGGAGGAAGACGCCATTGCTCCCGCGTGTCAAGGGCCTGTTCCGTCTTCTCCGCCGACCCCAACAGTCAGCAGCAGCCCCACCCATTTCCCAATAATCCACGGGCCACAGAGGAAGTCTCAAGAGAAATCTAAAATGTATTGACCAAAATGAAAATGGAAGTACGTTGAAAACCTATACAATGCGGCTAATGTAAAGGGAAGTTGGTGGCTCCACATGCCTACGTAAAAAGAGAAGAGAGGTCTGAGGACAAAAAACTCAGCTTCCACATTAAAAAAACTGCAAAGGAAGAGCAAAATGACACCCAGAGCAAGCAGAGGGAAGGAAATAATAAAGGCAGAAACAAATGAAATTGAAAACAGAAAATCAACAGAGAAAAGTCAAACTAAAAGCTGGTTCTTTGAAGAGATTAATAAAATTGATAATAAACCAAGACTGATAAAAAAAGTGAGAAGACCCAAATAACTAATATCAAAAATGAAAGGGGATATTACTACAGACCTCACAGATATTAAACGCATTGTAAACAATACTATCAAATAACTGAACACACAAATTGGACAATTCAGAGGAAGTGGATCAATTCCTCAAAAATCGCAAGCTGCCAAAACTGCGAGTTTCATTATACCAAGAGAAAATAGAGTCTGAACAGTCCTGTAACTTTTAGGTCTATGTTTCTGTAAGGTAGCAGTGGACAATTAGAAAACAAAATTAAACACACAGTAGCATGTATAATTGCCTAAACCAACAAACCCAGAAATACTCAGGTATAAATCTAACAGATGTACAGGACTTGTACACCAAAAACTACAACATGCGAAGGAAGGAAGTCGGGGAAAATGTCAACAAATGGAGGAAGGGACAAATCGTGAACTGGAAAACTTTATAGTAAAGATGTTAATTCTATACAAATTGACTTGTACGTTTAACTCACTATCAAAATCTCAGCTAGATTCTTTGTAAATATAGGCAAGCTGATTCTAAAATTTATATACAGAGGCAAAAATACTAGAAGAGCCAAAGAAAATGTTGAAAAACAAGAATAAAGTAGAGGAATCACATGAACCCATTTTTAGACTTGGTCATCAAGACGGTGGTAGTGGGTTTGACAAAGGTCCGAAAGCAACCAGTGGAAGAAGGATTTCCAGCAAAATCAGTGTAGAAACAAGTGAGCATTCATCAGCCAAAACACACACACACACAAACAAACAAAAAACCTTGACTTAAACCTCACACTAACTTACACAAAATCAGCCTACAAGGGCATAGCTCTAAATGTAAAATGTAAAACTATAAAACGTTTAGAAGAAAATCCTTATGTTCTAGGGTTAGGTGAAGTAGTCTTGGGTGTTGACACTCAAAGCACACGAAAAAAAAAATACATCAACAAAATCAATTAATTGGACTTCATCAAAATGAAAGTCTTTTGTTCTGTGAAAGATTCTACACGGATGAAAAGAGAAGCCACCATGTAGAAAAAGGCTGTTCTTCCTCTGCTCTCCCACCACAATGTGCGGGTCTGTTCTCCAGACACCAAGCAAGCCATCAGTTCTGCAGCAGACACCAGTTAGGCATCCTCTCACTCAATCCCAACACCACCTACCTGGAGACAGCGTCAGACCCCCGGGGTGAGGGCTCAGTCCCCGCCACCCCTCCCCTTCAACTCCCAATGCCAGCTGAAGTCCCAGGCTGTTAGACCCTCCAGCTATAAACCGGGGTTCCCACGGCCTCTTCCTTGGATTCCGTTAATTTTCTAGAGGGACCCACAGAACTCAGGCAAACACGTACTTACATCTACCAGTTTATTAAAAAGAATGTTCTTCAAGGATACAGATGAAGACATGACGGGGAAAGGGGTGTAGACGGTCTAGGTCCTCTTGGGCATGGCCCAGTACCCTCCAGGACCCTCCATGTGTTCAGCCATCTGGAAGTCCCTGAGGCTCATCCCTTTGGCTTACTATAGGAGTTTATGAGGTAGGTGTGGTTGCTTAGATCCTGGGCCATTGCTGACCACCCTAAGCCCCAGTCCCTCTTCCTCCCTGGAGGTTCCAACCCTCTGAGCACACGGCTGGCTCCCCTGGCAACCAGCCCCTCATTCTACGGTATCTAGGCGTGTTCCAAAAATGCTTCATTAACATACACTCAGGTGTGTTGGAAGGGACGTGTAACAAAAGACTCTTTCAGCTTTAGAAGCTACGTCACAAACCGAGGACGAAAGGCCCAACGCTTTAACAGATATTCTTACTGCTCCAGCGACTTAGGAAACAGTCACAGAGGATCAGCGTCAGGGATGCTGGACCACACACCAAATCCATGATCCCAGCACCAGTCACAGAGCAGGAGAAATGCAGTTGGCCCCTTAGCAATACAGGGTTTAGGGTCACCAGCTCCCCATGCAGCCGAAAATCTGTGTATAACTTTTGACTCCCCCTAAACTTAACCACTGAGGAAGAAAAGTGGTTCAGAGCAGTCGGAGACATGAGTTTTCACCAGCCCCAGAGCCGCGAGGGTGAGACCTCCATCAGGCCTCCCCCACCACACCCACACCGCGGCCAGCTCTTTAAAGGCATTTTGTCTTCCTTTCCTTCCCTGTCGTGTCCAGGCTGGCCGAAAAATCACAAAAAACGTTACACAAGTTACACAATGTGACCTTCACCCATTATCTTCACCTTCCTGGAAACTGACACAAAGAACCCTCGATGGCCAGTCAATAGCTTATGTTATTTCAATGAACCAGTGTGGGAACTGCCCCTTCTTTTTTTCTTTAAAACCCACTCGTAACTGCTGCTAACTGGAGCGTATGTTCAGAGCCACCTGAATCTACGTCCCCCAGGATGCAGTCCTCAAACGTGGCCCAAATAAACCCTCCACGTGTACTGACTTTGCCTCAGTGTCTTTCTTTAGGTTGACACGGCTGAGAGCCTACTGTTGACCGGATGCCTTACCAACAACATACACAGGTGATCAACATCTATTCTGTATGCTTTGTGTAATATATTATATTCTTATGGTAAAGTAAGCTGGAGAAAAGAAAGTGTTACTAAGAAAATCATAAGGAAGAGAAAACACATTGACTGTTCATTACATGGAAGTGGATCATCACAAAGGCCTTCATCCTTCTCACCTGCATGGTGAGTGGGGCTGAACGGGTGGGGAAGGGGGGTTCTTGCTGTCTCGGGTGTCACTTCGTCTGCGAGTTTTTTCAAATTGTCATAAATCTCCAAAACATTTTCCAACATATTTATTTTTGAAAATCTGTGTAAGTGGACTCCCAGTTCACACTCTGTTCTTCAAGGATCAAATGTACTTCCAAGTTTTATATCCAATGGAGGTTTTACGTCCAGAAGAAAACTCTCAAATTCAACAGTAACAAAACAAGTAACGTAATTGGAAAATGAGCAAAAAAGCTAGGCATGGTGGCACATGCCTACAGTCCCAGCGACTAAGGAGGCTGAGGCAGGAGGATTGCTTAAGCCCAGGGGTGTGAGGGTGCCATGTGCTACGATCAGGCCTGTGAATAGCCACTGTGCTCTGGCCTGGCAACACAGCGAGACCCTGTCTCTAAAAAACAAAGAGGAAGAAAATGGGCAAAATATTTGAACACATTTTTGACCAAAGAGAATATATGGGTGGCAAATAAGCACGTGAAAGGATATCCAACATCGTCAGTCAGTAGGGAAAGTCAAATTAAAGCAACAATGAGATCCCACACAACCGCTAGGATGGCTCAAGTTAAAAATACTGGTAATACCAAGTGCTGGGAAGGATGAAGGAGCTGGAGGCCTCATTCACTGTGAAACGGTACAGCCACTCAGGGAAACAATTCGGCCATTTCTCGTAAAACATACACTTACCATGCAACCCGGCAATTCCACGCCCAAGTATTTATGCCAGAGACATGAAAATGATGTTCACACAAAAACACACAAATGTTCACAGCAGCTTCATTAGTTATAGTCCAAACACGGAAACATCCCAGATGTCCTTCAACAGCTGCGTCGTTTACAAATGGTGCTTCACCCACACAACAGAACAGTACGTGGCGACGAAGAGGAATTAGCTTCTGACAGGTGCCAGAACACGATGGACCTCGGAGGCCGTGCTGAGTGAAGAAAGCTACGCCCTATGGGTCCATTTTTATGACTTTCTCAAGGGACACAATTACATGAAGAGAAATAGATAAGTCACTGCCAGGGATTAGAATGCTTGTGTACCCCCAAATTCAGACCACGGCACAGCTCTGACCCCAAGGTCAAGGGGTCATGGTCTAATCTCCAAGGTGACAGTGTGAAGTGGTGGGGCCTTTGGGTGGTGATGAGGTCCGGAAGGTTCACTCCACGTGAATGAGATTAGAGCCCACGAAAGGGCCCCACGGAGATCCTCGTCCCTCCCACCACGTGAATGGGATTAGAGCCCACGAAAGGGCCCCACGGAGATCCTCGTCCCTCCCACGTGAATGGGATTAGAGGCCACGAAAGGGCCCCACGGAGATCCTTGTCCCTCCCACATGAATGGGATTAGAGCCCACGAAAGGGCCCCACGGAGATCCTCGTCCCTCCCACCACGTGAGGACATGGTAAGAACCACGAATCAGGCCTCATCCAGACCAAATCTGCTGGTGCCTTGATCTGGGACTCCAGCTTCCAAAATGGTGGAAACAGATGTTTGTAGTTTATAAGTCACCTGGTTTATGGTATTTTTGTAGTAGCAGCCGGAACAGACTAGGGCAGGTCAGGAGAAAACGTGGCTCTAAAGGCAGTTTCTCCGGGTGATGGGACCCACGATGTCCTGATTGTCGTGTTGATCCAGAAACGCAGGGGACGTCTCACAGAACTCCCTCCGCCCGGAGTAACCACGGACGTCTCACAGAAGTCCCTCCGCCCGGAACACGTGGACTGCATGGGGTCTGTGGCTGCCGCATTGAACCCATGTGGAGTTTCTGGGTCCTTATTCTCTGATTATATACGATGTTAGGAGCTGGGAAGAGGGGATGTGGGGGGGTACATAGGAACTCTCTGTACTATTAATATTTATGCAACTTTTTGGCCGGGCGCGGTGGCTCACACCTGTAATCCCAGGACTTTGGGAGGCCAAGGCAGGTGGATCACCCAAAGTCAGGAGTTCGAGACCAGCCTGGCCAACATACTGAAACCTGGTCTCTACAAAAACACAAAAATTAGCCAAGCATGACGGCGCGCGGTAATCCCAGCTGCTCGGGAGGCTGGGGCAGGAGAATTGCTTGAACCCAGAAGGCGGAGGTTGCAGTGAGCCAAGATCACGCCATTGCACTCCAGCCTGGGCGACAGAGCGAGACTCCATCTCAAAATATAGTATGTTTTAGTTCTGCAATTTTTATGTGAGTCTAAAATTATTTCAAAATACAACATTTTTTAATCGGGTAGACCTTGCCAAAACGACTCTACCATCCTGGGGAGAAGCAGGTTTTCGTGCAGATTTTGCCAGAAGCCTGACCTCCATGTGGACTCGGTGCAACACATTCTCAGAGTCCATTGAAAACATTCAGGCATGCGTTAGAGATGCACATTCCCAGCCCCAGCAGAACCACCAGATCAGAAACTACGAAGAGTGGGTCTCATTTTTTCCACTTCTCATTCCTGCCAACACGTGGCAGGTGCCGTTCAGATGCTGGGGGGAAGGAAACAAACAGCTCCGCAATGGCGACAGGACGGGCGCCGCCAGGAACAGCACAGCAGATGCTCCGTGGGGGCAGCAGCTCCTGTTGTGCAGTCCCAGAGGGGGCAGGGGCACCAGGCAGGGCAGGGACCCCAGGGGCCGAGGAGGGTGTCCAAGTGCTGAGGACTGAACCGTGTGCCTCCGATGAACGGGTTGAAGCCCTAGCTCCAATGTGACTGTATTTGGAGACAGGGCTTTTAAGGAGGTAGCTGAGGTTACATGAGTCCCAAGGGTGGGGCCCTGGACTGCTATCCTTATAAGAAGAGGAAGAGACACCAGGAGTGAGCACGCAGAGGCCACGTGATCACAGAGGAGAGGGGCCACGTGAGCACAAGGCGGAGAGGCCACATGAGTACGTGGGGAGAGGCCACGTGAGGACATGTGAGATGCCAGGTGAGGACGTGGGGGAGAGGCCACATGACCACAGAGGGGAGAGGCCACGTGAGCACGCAGGGGAGAGGCCACGTGAGCACGCAGGGAGAGGGCGCCATCTGTGAGCCACAGAGAGGCTTGAGGAGGAACCCACCCTGCCGGCAGCCTGAGCTCGGATGTCCAGACTCCAGAACTTTGAGAATATAAATGTCTGTTGTTGAAGCTGCCCTGTCTGTAGTGTTCCTTTATGGAGGCCTGAGCTGGGAGGGCAGGGAAGCAGGGATCCCTCAGGAGACGTGCAGGGCAGCAGGGGTCCGCGTCACACCGCTGTGTGCCTTCCTTTCTTGGTGAGGGCAGCCCACTCCGGGTGGCTGGAGCAGGAGTATGCATCTCAGCCCTGTCCACTTCCTTCAAGCTGCCAGGACCTCTGAGGCCCCTTCTGAGGCCCCTTCATGGCCCTGCTGGGACCCCCTCCCTCAAGTTTCCAGAAGGGACCAAGGCAACCTGGGAAGCCGGGCGGGGGTTCTGCCCATGCCTCTCCTTTGGGCCTCCTTGGAATCAGGAGACGTGGCCCCTGGGGAAGGGCACGGAAAGTATGAAGAAGGCCTGTCTCAGACGGGTGCGTTCAGGGAGGCACCACCCCGGGCCATTGGCATAGACAACTTTCCACCTTTCAGTTTGCTTGGAATTAGCGGAGTGTTAATTTTATGCAGCTCTGATTTAACGTTGTATGTGGTGGATATCCCACCAGGCATATCAAGGAGACACATCAAAAGTCAAATCAAAATACGCTGCTTCCCACATCGCAGATGTGACTCAGACAATGAACATAAACCTTGACTTGGTGGCTGAGTTACCTTATTAAAATAGTTGGCAGTGATTTCTGTAACAGCTGAGAAATGGTTTAAATCAGCCATCCCTTCTTTGAACTTCACACTTTAATTCCACTAACTTGCTAAAGGAAAATCCTATCTAAGAGGACCCTACCTGATGCATTTGTTATGACTGGGTCTTCCTGTTAGCCCTTGATTCGGAGCATGAATCTCTGGCTGAAAGTGTGCCTGCTCCACTTCAGTTACATCCTCGGTGTTCAGCGGCGTCGTTTTCACGTGACTCATTCTACCTGAGAATCAAAAGCAGCAGAAGTCCTGCTCAGCAGGTCCCCACGCCCCCCACTGCTCTAATACGCGGGACTGAATCTCCAAAGAGGAAAACCGAAATCAGGAGCCCAGGGGGCATCGAAGGCCAAAAGCTTCCACAATGAATACGGAATTTTTACTTCCCAGTTAAGAAGAAGAGAGGCCTTACGAGGTTTTCCGTTTCCCTGCCCCGTGAGACAGCTGGCATTCTTTAAGAAAAGCACTAAAATCATCGTGTATTCCAGGAAAGTGTGGGTCCCTGAAGAAGTCGCACATCCCAGAATCTCTGAACTCTGGTGATGGGAGGACCTAGGAAGGCTCCTCAGGAGGGTCCAGGCCTGTTTTCCAAGCACTCCAAGTGTCGAGTGCCTGGAATCAAAGCCCTCACGCTGGGTCTTCAGGAGCCCTGCTCAGAAACCTGACACCGGGCCAGGAGCTCAGGGCGATGGACTGTGCACACCCTTTCACGTGGGGGACCCTCTCCGCTTCACAGCCAGGAAGCTGCACCAGGCACTCACAAAGGTGACTTTGTGCCCGTGAACTCGGCTGCAGCCCACAATTTGGGCTTGCTGCCGCCAGTGCAGACAGGAAATAGCTGCTCTGCGGCAGCCCGACCCTGTGGCCACAGAGCGGCCTCTGTTCCTCGGTAATCATCAACATCTGGCGGGCACCTCCACGCCCCTCCGCCCCCACCCCCACCACACGCTGCTGGCTGGAGGCTCCCGTGCAAACGCCAGGTGTGCTGGGAGAGGCCAGGCTAGACCCACCGGCTGGGTTGGAAGTGAGGAAATCACTTTAAAAGCAGGAAAACAAATTCGCTTCCCCACGCTTTAACCCCTCGTACCTGTAAAAGGCCATCAGTGGAATATTCATCTTCTCAAAATGTAAACAGTAAATCTAAATGGAAGAAGGTCTTTTTCTGCCCCCACTTTTCCGTGTGACGCAGGATGTTATGGAATAGACCCTGAGAGCTGGTGAAGCAGATTTGATGCTGAAAGCGAAGCCCACCAGGAAAGCCTGTTCACTGCTAACTCACTTGATGGAATCATTGACGCCATCATCATACACAACACCAACTTCAGAAGCCAAAGATCCTGATATCAAGGTTTCAGTTTTACTGCAGATCGAAATTACATTTTCAAAATTCAGAAAGTGTTTCATTACATGGTAGGATCACAAGAAATCCATAACATTGGGGCGTATGACTCCCACAACCTCAGTATTACCGGCAGACATCCTGGCACCTCTCATGAGGTAGACAGCACCTTTCTCCTCCTGGACCGAGGTGTGCAGCTGGCTGCCCCCGCTCATCCCTGTCCCACTAACCTGACCATACCCCCACCAGGCAGAGCACCTTTCTCCTGCCCTGGGGTGGGGCTGGCACAGTCCCGAACACCATAATCCAGGATGTTGAAATCCTGAAAGATCAAAATCCCTCAAGTCTAAAATCCCCCAAATCACAATCCTGAAAAACGTAGTTCTTGAAAAAATAATTTTAAAAATTCTTTACCCCATTTACCCTAATATAGTTATACTTTGCATGCCTGTATCAAAATATCTCGTGTACTCCATAATTATATACACCTACTATGTGTCCATAAAAATTTTTTAAATTCTTTATCTCAACGTTAGGAAGAAAAACGAAAAAACAAATAATTATTTGAAGACGTGCTTACAATTTTAAAAAGAGGACTTATTTGAGAAATGTATAAAAACATGACAGAATGTGAATAGGCCACTTTATGCAATAAAACAGACAATACTAACACACACAGTTTTGCAAGCATAAACACTCAAGTATACTAATGACAGTCACATGGGTATAACATTTAATGAGCAGATGAACCCTATTCATAAAGAAATAGCTCCTGTCATCTGAAATACCATGTTGGATAACCTAAGTCTTTTGACAAGATCCATCAAAAACCATGATGGTTGTATATGTGTGGTCTTATTTCTGAGATCTCTATTCTGTTCTGTTGGCCTATGTGTCTGTTTTGGTACCAGTACCATGCTGTTTTGCTTACTGTAGCCTTGTAGTATAGTTTGAAGTCAGGGAATGTGATGTCTCTAGCTTTGTTCTTTTTGCTTAGGATTGTCTTGGCTATACAGGCTCTTTTTCAGTTCCACATGAATTTTAAAGTAGTTTTTTTCTAATTCTGTGAGGAATGTCAATAGTAATTTAATGGGAATAGCAATGAATCTATAAGTTACTTTGGGCAGTGCGGCCATTTTCATGATATTGATTCTTCCTATCCATGAGCATGGAATATTTTCCCATTTGTTTGTGTCCTCTCTTATTTCCTTGAGCAGTGGTTTGTATTTCTCCTTGAAGAGATCCTTCACCTCCCTTGTTAGCTGTATTCCTAGGTATTTCATTCTCTTTGTAGCAATTGTGAATGAAAGTTCATTCATGATTTGGCACTCTGCTTGTCTACTGTTGGTATATAGGAATGCTTGTGATTTTTGCACATTGATTTTGTATCCTGAGACTTTGCTGAAGTTGCTTATCAGCTTAAGGAGCTTTTGGGCTGAGATGATGGGGTTTTCTAAATATAGGATCATGTTGTCTGCAAACAGAGCTTCAACAAACCTGACAAAAACAAGTAATGCGGAAAGGATTCCCTATTTAATAAATGGTGTAGGGAAAACTGTCTAGCCATATGCAGAAAACTGAAACTGGAGCCCTTCTTTATACCTTATAAAAAAATTAACTCCAGATGGATTAAAGACTTAAATGTAAAACCCAAAACTACAAAAACCCTACAAGAAAATCTAGGCAATACCATTCAGGACATAGGCACAGGAAAAGATTTCATGACAAAAACATCAAAAGCAATTACAACAAAAGCAAAATTTGACAAATGGGACCTAATTAAACTAAAGAGCTTTTCACAGCAAAAGAAACTATCATCAAGTGAATAGACAAGCTACAGAATGGGTGAAAATTTTTGCAATCTGTCCATATGACAAAGGTCTAATATCTGGAATCTGTGAGGAACTTAAACAATTTTACAAGAAAAAACAAACAACCCCATCAAAAAGTGGGCAAAGGACATGAACAGACACTTCTCAAAAGAAGACATTTAGGCAGCAACAAACATATGAAAAAAAGCTCAACATCACTGATCATCAGAGAAATGAAAATCAAAATCAAAATGAGATACCATCTCACGCCAGTCAGAATGGCGATTTTTAAAAAATCAACAAACAGATGCTGGCGAGGCTGTGGAGAAGTAGGAACGCTTTTACACTGTTGGTGGGAATGTAAATTAGTCCAACCATTGTGGAAGACAGCGTGGCAATTCCTCAAGGATCTACAACCAGAAATGCCATTTGACCCAGCAATCCCACTACCGGTATATACCCAAAGGAATACAAATCATTCTATTATAAAGGTACATGCACGCGTATGTTCATTGCAGCACCATTTACAATAGCAAAGATGTGTAATCAACCCAGATGCCCATCAATGATAGACTGGATAAAGAAAATGTGGTATATATATATACACTATGGAATACTATGTAGTCATAAAAATGAATGAGATCATGTACTTTGCAGGGACATGGATGGAGCTGGAAACCATTATCCTCAGCAAACCAAAACAGGAACAGAAAACCAAACACTGCATGTTCTCACTCATAAGTGGGAGCTGAACAATGAGATCACATGGACACGGGGGGAACAGCACACACTGGGGCCTGTTGTTGGGGAGGGCGGAGGGAGGGCATCAGGAAAAATAGCGAATGCATGCAGGGCTTAATACCTAGGTGATGGGTTGATGGGTGCAGCAAACCACCATGGCTCATGTTTGCCTATGTAACAAATGTACCCATCCTGAACATGTATCCTGGAACTTAAAAAAAAAAAAAATGGTTACCACTGCATACACAGTCGCCCCAAAAACCAAGATCTCAAGAAATTTCATCTTTCATAAATGCAGACGTACAAAAAGGACACGTCTTCATTTATTGAGGAAGTTTCAACGTTTTTACAGACACATACGATGCTTACAAAGTCAACACTGTTGAGAGTGCACCTTTGTGGAGTCGAATTTGCAAAAGATGCATTAATGAATTAGAGCTCTGTAAAAGAAATGAGGCAAAGGTGAAACACAGAGCATAGTGACTGTAAAACATAATGCTGACAATTCAAAATCGTGAGGAAAAAACAAACAAAAATAGAAAAAATCAAAAACAATAAAACACTAAACAGAAAATCTGATTTGTGAAAAAGTATACCACAGGAGTGTATTACGGGCAATTGCACAGAAACAGTCCCTAAGAGCTGGCTGACCTTCACAATCATTAAGTGTATTTTGAAGGTTTGCATTGCAATGGATAACTGTTTTTTTTTCTTTTAGGACATGGCTTCCTTGGAGAATGAGCTCACATTCATCTTCTCCATGGCACTGCTCTTTTTGAAGCTCCTCTGTGATTTGACGCACACCAGGACGAGCATTCTCCTTACATTTTCCCGTCTTCCATGCTGTGCTTCTGTGCTGTTTGGGTACGTGGATATGCATTCTGCATGCCCTCTTGTACAGACCACAGGTTTAATACAAACAATACTGGTGATGGAACAGAACACTGTTGTGCAAGTGTCTTCTTATTCTGCTACACACACCATTATCTGGAAGCAGTCAGTAACTTTGCTGGCTTCTTTGGGCAAATGTGGCCGTGATTCCCTAAAAGCTCCCGGAGTGTCATCTGCTGGGAAGAACACCAATGCAGGCAAGAGACTCAACTCATTTTTAAATGGAAGTTTCTGTCACTGCCTATCACGTGGCCAATCCACTCATTGGCATTTTCCACCAAATGCATTGGACTGAATGGAAAAAACAAACTTTATTGGTAACAACTTGAAATTCACTCACAGAAGACTTGATGGCACCTAATTCCAAATCCATCATTATAGTTTGGGGATTTGATTAGATGTTAGGAATTTTAGGCTCAGGGATTTTGATCTTTAGGGATTTCAAATTTCAGAATTACAGCATTGGAGGTTCTGTCTTCCAGGACTGTGACAGGCACTGGTTGAAGCCCTAACCCCCTACTTGAGGTATTGTGGAAATGGGGCCTCTGTGAGATGATTAGATTTCACGTGAGGGTGGGGACCTACTGGGATCAGTGTCTTTACATTAAGAGACACCAGCGAACCTGCTCTCTCTCCCTCTGTCTCTGCCATATCAGGGTCCACAGAAAAGGTGGCTGTTTACAAGCCAGGAAGAGCCACATCAGAAAGCAAGCCCTGCCAGGTCTTGATCTAAGACTTTCCAGCTTCCAGAATTGTGATAAAATAAATTTCTGTTGTTTAAGCCACCTAACCTCTGGCATTTTGTTATGGCAGCCTGAGCTGATTAAGATAATAACCCAGATCACAGACCAAAATTAACTAAAAAATGGATTGTAGATTTGTATGTAAAACCCAAAACTATACTTTTCAGAAGAAAACAGGAGGAAAACTTTTGTGAACTGAGTTAGCCGAAGATTTCTTAGATACAACATCAAAACCACATCCCTGGGCGGGGAGTGGGGAGCAGGTGGCTGACAGGGCTTGGCAGTGTCCCCACCCAAATCTCGTCTTGAATTGTACTCCCGTAATTCCCACGTGTTGTGGGAGGGGCCCAGTGGGAGATGATTGAATCATTGGCGCAATTTCCCCCATACTGTTCTCATGGTAGTGAATAAATCTCACGAGATCTGATGGTTTTATACGGGGTTTCTGCTTTTGCTTCCCTCTCATTCTCTCTTTGCCTGCCGCCATCCACGTAAGACGTAACTTGCTCCTCCTTGCCTTCTGCCACGATTGTGAGGCCTCCCCAACCATGTGGAATGCAGATGCAGCTTAGATCACAACACTCAAGTCCTTCTGACTACCTGGAAAGCCTTCCCAAGAAGGACAGGTATGAACAAACCCAGACTGCAAAGACTATATCACAAATACCTCTCTCTTCAATGCCCAGACACAGATGAACAACCATAAGCATCAAGACCATCCAGGAAAACATGACCTTACCAAATGGACTAAATGAGGCACCAGGAACCAATCCTGGAGAAATAGAGATATGTGACCTTTCAGTCAGAGAATTCAAAATAGCTATTCTAAGGAAACTCAAAGAAATTCAAGATAACACAGAAGGAATTCAGGCTGAAAAATGAAGTTGACATACTAAATAATGCATCAGAATCTTTTTTTTTTTTTTGAGGCGGAGTCTCGCTCTGTCACCCAGGCTGGAGTGCAGTGGTGCTATCTTGGCTCACTGCAAGCTCCGCCTTCCGGGTTCACACCATCCTCCTGCCTCAGCCTCCCGAGTAGCTGGGACTACAGGTGCCCGCCACCATGCCTGGCTAATTTTTTGTATTTTCAGTAGAGACGGGGTTTCACCATGTTATCCAGGATGGTCTTGATCTCCTGACCTCGTGATCTACCTGCCTCGGCCTCCCAAAGTCCTGGGATTACAGGCGTGAGCCACCGCGCCCGGCCATCAGAACCTTTTAATAGCAGAATTAATCAAGCAGAAGAATTACTGAGCTTGAAGACAGGCTATTTGATAATATAGTCAGAGAAGACAAAAGAAAAAAGAATAAACAATAATGAAGCATGCCTACATCTAGAAAATCACCTCAAAAGGGCAAATCTAAGAGATATTGGCCCTAAAAAGGAGGTAGAGAGATAGGGGTAGAAAAATCAGAGAATTTCACAAACCTAGAGAAAGCTAGAGAAAGCTATCCCATGTTGTATGTTGGAAACACAACATACCAAAACCTATGGGATATAGCAAAAACAGTACTAAGGAGGAAGTTTTAAAGAGGTATAAGTGTCTATATCAAAAAAGAAGAAAATCTTCAAATAAACAACCTAACAATGCATCTTAAACAACTGGAAAAGCAAGAGCAAACAAACCCAAAATTAGTAGAAGCAAATAAATAACAAAAATCAGAGCAGAAATAAATGAATTTGACATAAATACAAAAGATCAATGAAACAAAAAGTTGGTTCTTTGAAAAGATGAACAAAATTGATAAACTTTTAGCCACAGTAAGAAAAAAAAGAGAGAACACCCAAATAAAATCAGGGATGAAAAGGGAGACATTACAACTGATACCGGAGAAATTCAAAGGAATTAGTGGCTGGTATGAGCAACTATATGCCAATAAACTGGAAAATCTAGAGGAAAAATCTAGAAAAATCTAGAAATAAATCTAGGGGAAAAGATCTAGAAAATCTAGGGAAAAAAATCAAAATTCCTAGACACATACACAGCCTACCAAGACTGAACCATGAAAAAATCCAAAAACTAAATAGATCAGTAACAAGTAACAAGATCAAAGCCATAATAAAAAGTGTAGCAGAGAAAATCCTGGGACCCGATGGCTTCACTGCTGACATCTACCAAACATTTAAAGAACTAATACCAATCCCACTGAAATTATTCCAAAAAATAGAGGAGGAGGGAATACTTCCAAACTCACTCTACAAGACCAGTTTTACCCTGAGAGCAAAACCAGACAAAGACACATAAAAAAAATTAAAACGATAGGCCAATATCACCGAAACCACTGAAATCCTCAACAAAGTACTAGCAAAAATCCTCAACAAAATACTAGCAAACCGAATTCAACAACACATTAAAAAGATCATTCATTATGACCAAGTGGGATTTATTCCAGGGATGCAAAGATAGTTCAGCATACGCAAATCAATTAATGTGACACACCGTGTCAACAGAAGGAAGGACAAAAACCCTACGATCATTTCAATGGATGCTGGAAAAGCATTTGGTAACACTCAACATCTCTTCATGATTAAAAATCCTAAACAACTAGGTACAGAAGGAACATACCTCAACATAATAAAAGGCATATACAAAAGACCCACAATTGGCCGGGCACAGTGGCTCACGCCTGGCAGCACTTTGGGAGGCCAAGGCAAGCGGATCACGAGGTCAGGAGACCGAGACCATCCTGGCTAACATGGTGAAACCCCGTCTTTACTAAAAATACAAAAAATTAGCCGGGCGTGGTGGCGGGTGCCTGTAGTCCCAGCTACTTCGGAGGCTGTGGCAGGAGAATGGTGAGAACCCGGGAGACGAAGCTTGCAGTGAGCTGAGATCACGCCACTGCACTCCAGCCTGGGTGACAGAGTGAGACTCTGTCTCAAAAAAAAAAAAAACCAAAAAAAAAAAAAAAACCAACCCACAATTAGTATCATATTGAACGGAGAAAAACTGAAAGCCTTTCCTCTGAGATTGGGAACATGACAACAATGCCTACTGTCAGCACTGTCATTCAACATTGTGCTGAAAGTCCTAGCTAAAGCAATCAGGCAAGAGAAACAAAGGCATCCAAACTGGAAAGGAAGAAGCCAAATTATCCACATTTGCAGATGATATAATCTTACATTTAAAAAAAACCTAAAGACGCCACCAAACAACTATTAGACCTGATAAACAAACTCAGTAAAGTTTCAGGATACAAAACCAACATACAAAAATCAGTAGCATTTCTTTTTCTTTTTTCTTTT
>NW_012110918.1:19446431-19453337 GCF_000951035.1 Colobus angolensis palliatus
AAAAAAAAAGAAAAGAAAAGAAAACAATCCTAAAACTTACATGAAACCACAAAGACCCAGAATACCCCCCACCTATCCTAAGCAAGAGCAACAAAATTGGAGGAATTACATCACCTGAGTTAGACTACAGAGCTACAGCAATCACAACAGCATGGCACTCGCATAAAAACAGACACAGAGATCAGTGGAACAGAACAGAGGACCCATAGATAAATCCACACATCTACAGCGAACTCACTTCTGATAAACAAGAACTTCCATTGGGAAAGAGATGGCCTCTTCAATAAATGGTGCCGGGAAAACTGGATATCCACATGCAAAAGAATGAAACTAGACCCCTAGCTTTCTCCATATACAAAAATCAAATCAAAATGGAGTAAAGACTTACATTTAAGACTTCAAACTATGAAACTACTGAAAGAAAACATTGGGGAAACTCTCCAGGACATTGGACTGGGCAATGATTTTCTGAGTAAGACCCCACAAGCACAGGCAACCAAAGCAAAAATGGGCAGACGGGATCACATCAAGTTAAAAGGCTTCTGTGCAGCAAAGGAAACTATCAACAAAGTGAAGAGACAACCCACAGAATGGGAGAAAATATCTGTAAACTACCCACCTGACAAGGGATTAATAACCAGAAAATACAAGGAGCTCAAACAACTCTAGGAAAAACAGAATAATCCGATTAAATGTGTGCAAAAGATCTGAACAGACATTCTCAAAAGAAGACAAACAGCAAATAGGCATATGAAAAGGTGCTCAACATCACTGAGCATCAGAGAAATGCAAATAAAACATACAATGAGATATTTTCTCACTCCAGTTAAAATGACTTTTATCCAAAATCAGTCAGTAACAAATGCTGGTGAAGATGTGAAGAAAAGGGAACCCCTGCACGATGTTGATGGGAATGTAAATTAGTACAACCACTATGGAGAACAGTTTGGAGGTTCCTCAAAAAACTAAAAATAGAGCTACTGTATGATCCAGCAATCCCTCTCCTGGCTACATGCCCAAAAGAAAGGAAATCAGTATATCAAAGAAATGCCTGCACTCACGTATTCATTGCAGCACTACTCACAATAGCCAAGATTTGGAAACAACCTAAATGTCCATCAACAGACGAACGGATGAAGAAATGTGGTACATACACACAGTGAAGTGTATGAATGAGATCCTGGCATGTGCAACAACATAGACAGCACGGGGTGGGGGTCATTATGTTACGTGAAATAAGCCAGGCACAGAAAGACAAACTTCACATGTTCTCGCTTATTTGTGGGAGCTAAATATTCAAACAATTGACCTCATGGAGATAGAGAATAAAAGGATGGTTACCAGGGGCTGGGAAGAGTAGTGGGTGGTGGGAGCGAAGTAGGCAGGGTTAATAGGTAATACACGTATATATATATATTTACAAAGAATGAATAAGACCTAGAATTTGCTGGCACAACAGGGTGACTACAGTCAAAATTAGTTTAACTATACACTTAAAAATAACTAAAAGAATATAACTGTATTGTTTGTAACAGAGGATAAATGCTTGAGGTGAAATGATACATACCTCATTTACCCTGATGTGATTATCATGCACTGCCTGCCTATATAAAAATATCTCACATAACCCATAAATGTACATACTATGTTCCCACAATAATTTTTTTAAAAAATTTAAATCTAAAAAAGCATATCCATAAAAGGAAAATAGATAAATTGAATTTCATCTAAAATTACAATTTTTTTTTTTTTTTTTTTGGAGATGGAGTCTCGCTCTGTCTCCCAGGCTGGAGTGCAGTGGCTGGATCTCAGCTCACCGCAAGCTCCGCCTCCCGGGTTCACGCCATTCTCCTGCCTCAGCCTCCCTAGTAGCTGGGACTACAAGCACCCGCCACCTCGCCCAGCTAATTTTTTGTATTTTCAGTAGAGACGGGGTTTCACCGTGTTAGCCAGGATGGTCTCGATCTCCTGACCTCGTGATCCGCCCGTCTCGGCCTCCCAAAGTGCTGGGATTACAGGCTTGAGCCACCGCGCCCAGCCCAAAAATTACAACTTCTACTCTTTGAAAGACATTGTTAAAAGAATGAAAAGACGAGTCACTGACTCAGAAAACATACTTACAAAGTCTGACAAAGGACTTGTGTCCAGAATATATAAACAACTCTTAAAATTCAACAATAAGAATGCAAACAATTCCACACAAAAACGGGCAAAAGATGCAAACAGACACTTTACCAAAGAAGATACACGGATGGCAAATATGGTAAATACATCTACGAAAAGATGTCTCACATTATTACCCATTTGGGAAACGCAAATTACAACCACCACGAGGTACCGCTACATACCTACTAGATTAGCTAAAATGAAAAAGATCATATCAAGAGTTGGTGAAGACGTGGAGGAACTGAACTCTCATACACGGCTTGAGAATGTAAAACGGTGCAACCAATTTGGGAAACACGTTGGCAGTTGCTTTAAAAGTGAAACATATCCCTACCATATGAACCAGCCCTTCCACTGCTAAGTATTTTCCCAAGAGAAAAGGCCGGACATAGGTTCACTGTCATTCACACACAAAGGCTTGTACACAAATGTGCAATGCAGCTTTACTTATCATAGCAAGGAACTGCAACAACTCAAGTGTCCATCTGCAGCTAAGTGGGTAAACAAATTGTACATCCACGCCACAGAGCACAGCTGATCCCTCAACAAGGCGGGGGTTAGGGGTGCTGACCCCCTGCACAGCTGAAAATCCATGTATCAGTTATTTTATTTTATTATTATACTTTAAGTTCTAGGGTACACGTGCATAACGTGCAGGTTTATTACATATGTATACTTGTGCCATGTTGGTGTGCTGCACCCATCAACTCGTCATTTACATCAGGTATAACTCCCAATGCCATCCCTCCCCGCTCCCCCCTCCCCATAATAGGCCCTGGTGTGTGACGTTCCCCTTCCCCATATATCAGTTTTAACTGCCCGAAAACTTAACCACTAATGCCTTCCTGTTGATAGGAAGCCTTACTGATAACATCAACGGTTGGTTAACACATATTTTGTATGTTATATGTACTATATGCTGTATTTTTACAATAAAGTAAGCTAGAGGAAAGAAAAGGTTATTAAGAAAATCACAAGGAAGAGAAAATACATTTATAGTGCTGTATTCATGGATACCCTAAGTTCACGTCGTCTGTTAACAAGAAGAATCACCTGTCTGAAATGGCGGCGACCGCAGCTGCAGCCCTCAGTCTACAGCACATAGCAAGCAATTCAGCTTTTTCCTGTAGTGTCACGACTCTTCTCTGCTGTTTGGGACACCTCCAGCGTCACCAGTGGCACTGTGCATGGGTCCTAGGCTGTCGTGCAGGGTTTATAGGATTGCCTTAAACATGATTAAAACTGTGAGAACTGTGAGAGGTCACTGTTTTTTTCTGTTGTTGGTTTTTTTTTTTTTTTTTGAGATGGAGTCCTGCTCCGTCGCCCAGGCTAGAGTGCAGTGGCGCGATCTAAGCTCACTGCAACCTCTGCCTACCGGGTTCAAGTGATTCTCCTGCCTCAGCCTCTCGAGTGGCTGGGACTACAGGCACCTGTCACTGTGCCTGGCTAATTTTTGTATTTTTAGGAGAGACTGGGTTTCACCATCTTGGCCAGGCTGTGAACTCCTGACCTCATGATCCACCTGCCTCGGCCTCCCAGAGTGCTGGGATTCCAGGCGTGAGCTACTGCACCCGGCCAAGAGATCACTTTTTACTGTGATTTGTGATTTACTGGAGGGAGGAGCCGTGCATGTGGAGATGATCAGCCTCACCTGCGTTTTCAGCACTCGCAGCACCTGAGCTCACGGCTGTGCCGGCAGGAGGGGTTTGTAAAATATCGCAGTTGTGCAGTACGCACTGCAGTGAGTTTTGTGCAGCTGTGATTAATTTCTGCATTCCTACATTTGTTCAATTTCTCTAAATTGTGAAAGACCCCACATATGGTCTATAAGTGTTTGTGTGCGCGTAAGTTTTGATAAATTTTAACTTTTCATAATAGATTTGTAAATAACTTTTGGTGTTACATGATTTAAAAACACTAGCATCTCTATATATTTTATGTATTCATGACACATCTTTTTGTTGGTGTTTTCAGTATTCCTAGCCCATGCCGTTTGTCTGAAAGCTTTTTCAAACTGTTACACATCTCCAAAAACTTCTCCAACACACTTGCTGAGAAAAACCCACGTGTATGTGGCCTGCGCGGTTCCAACACGCTGTTGGAGGAAGCCACGTGTGTGGACCGCACAGTAGTCATGCTGAGTGAAGGCGGCCAGACCAATGAAGCACACAGCACACGACTACATCTACCTGGAACTCCAGCAAACGTAAAACTGCTGAGCAGGCAGGAAGGGGGTGGGGGCTGTGTGGTGTGCGGAGGGCTCCGGGGTGGACAGGAGGAAACGTGGGCTGTTGGATAAATATGTTCACCACGTTGACTGTGGTGGCTCATCGGGGTGCAGACGCATGTCAAAACCAATCAAACTGCACATTTGAAATAGGGGCCATTTGCTGTATGCCAGTTATACATCAACAAAGCTACACATCAGCAAGACAATGAACAAATCACTGTAAATCCCATACAGCCTCTAGCTCTAAATACTGCTTTGCCGGAGCTCCAGAGACAGAGGAATTTGTTGAATGAGACCAGGGAGACGCAACCCGCAGAGGTCTGACGGCTGAAAGCACTGACGGCAAATCACTCAACGTCGAACACCACATAGTCAAGGAAAAGGATGACGGAGGAATCTGGGTATTTAAAGACATTTATCAACAACTGCCATGTACGGACCTTCCTTGGATCTCAATTCAAACCAGCAAACTGTAAAGAAAAAGGAAGAAGAAGATGAGAACGTGGACAAGGACGAGAAAACAGAACTTCATGAAACAGAAAGTCCCGGGATGGAACACCGGCTTCCTTCAAGTCAACACAGGGTGCAGGACTCCATTTACATAAAAATCCGGAACACGGAACCGGCCTATGGTCACAGAAAGCAGAGGGGCAGGCGGGGTGGGGACGGGAGCCCCTCTAGGCGCCGGGTGTGTGACCTGCACACCGAGACATCTGAGAGGAACACGCGGTGGGTTTGCAGTAACATCGTTTTTTCTTTGTAATTTTTTATATCGCTTGACTTTATAAAACGGTGAAGCATAACTTTGACAAATGCAATAAAGTTTTTCGTTTTCTTTTTTTGAGACAGGGTCTGTTGCCCGGGCTGGAGGGTGGAGGCGCAATCACAGCTCACGGCGGCTTTGACCTCCTGGGCTCAAGCGATCCTCCCACCTCAGCCTCCCATGTAACTGGGGCTAAAGGTGTGAACCACTGCACCCAGATAATTTTTCATAGAGACACGGTCTCACTATACTGCCCAGACTGGTCTTAAATCCCCGGGCTCAAGTGATCCTCCTGCCTTGGCCTCTCCAAGTGCTGGGATTACAGGTGTGAGTCACTGCGCCCAGCCTTTTGCTTTTTTTAATCTCCCACACTACACTGACACAACGGTCTATCTTAAAATTGTTTCAAGTGAATACAGTATGTAACTGATAAAGGAACATTTGTTTCCTTTAAAAAACATGAAAATTTAAAAAAATCTGGCATCAAACCTAAGACTCAGGACAAAGCCTGACCCCCACGGGGCAGCTTACTGCCGCGGCCTCCGGGGAACTGGCTGGCTCTCGGGGAACCGCGCTCTGACCGCGGTCGGAGCTGGGCTGAAACTCAACACGTGTCCAGATTCCTGCAGTTCAGAACCAGCCTGGCAACGCCGAATCGCATTCCGGTTTGCACGAGGTGCATGTTACTTAGAAAAGCAGCCACAGTCTGCCTGAGGTCCTGTTTTAAGTATTTTCACAAGTTCACTGAAAAACACGTCAACTCATTCACAGTGTGCCGCCTGGTAACCAGGACACCCGCCCTCGGCCGCCTGCACAGGGAAGGATTGTCATGACGTGACCACAAGATGGTCTCTGCCTCCCCCAGCGGCACCAACGGCCCCACAGGGGATGGCAGCGACAAGCCACCCATGCGGCAACGGCCATGTCCCCTCTCTCAGATGGCAGCCGCTCACACCCGAGGGGGCGCCGCAGGTGGCCCCGAGTCCAGTCTCACACCAGCACAGCCCGCTGCCGAGGACACCCTGTCGTCCACGTCGCAAGCAGCAGCCTGGTTCTTGGAAGTGCTGGGGGCACACGGGACACGGAGACTCTGAAACACTGGCTGTGTGATTTCTGAGCTCGCCCTCCCACCCACCGCAGTCCACGTGTAAGTGGACCTGTGCCGTCGGGTTTCCCAGCTCAGAACTCGAACCAGCCTGAACTGCCGGCCTGAGACCAGCCTAGCGTGTGTGCCTGCTTGGGCCACCCTCACCTCCCACTCCGTGTGATCGCCGGCATGTGAGTGAAGGTGAGGACAGAAGGACCACGGCCCACGACGGTGCAGACACAAGAGGCCACAGCGTGATGCAGGAGACGGCGCCCGAGGCGACCTGCGCACCTGCCCCAGACAAGGCGCCAGGCGAGGTACCTGCGTCAGGAGCTGCTCGGGCGTCAGCTGGTTGATCCAACGTGTGTATCGTTCGGTGGAGTTAGGGGGATCTCTCCTCACTCGGCAACCGACGATCTGTGAAAAACAACGACAAACAGCGCTCAAAACACGTCAGGTGCTCAGGTGTGTATGCACCTGTGTGTATTCATCTCACGTGTTTTACGCAGAGATGTCCAGACAGGAAACCGAAATGCCGCAAATCTAGGTCAGGCAAACACTGGGAGGTGAGGGCGAGGAAGAGGAGGAGGGTGAGGAGGAGGAGAAGGGCGAGGAGGAAGAGGGTGAGGAGTAGGAGCAGAGAGAGGAGGAGGAGGGAGA
>NW_012110918.1:19453435-19454882 GCF_000951035.1 Colobus angolensis palliatus
GAGGAGGAGGAGGGAGAGGAGGAGGGAGAGGAGGAGGAGGGAGAGGAGGAGGGAGAGGAAGAAGAGGGTGAGGAGGAGGAGGGGGAGGATGTGGGGGAAGAGGAGGGTGAGGAGGAGGGAGAGGAAGAGGAGGGAGAGGAGGAGGGATGCCTGCTCTTGTTTGGGGACAGCAGAGCGACGATGGGTGCTACAGCAGACGGCCCCAGACGCGCGTCTCGGCGGTGAACCACAGAGCTGCCCTAGGCTGGACTAAGAATATGTCGCAGATGACATTTCCCCTTAATGAACTCAAATCAAACGGCCCATATGCAAGTGAGTTATTGCTAAGAACTCACTTCTTGAATCACACGCAAAGTGGATGTGAGGAAATCGCTGCCCTGGCCGCAGGCCACCCATCCAAACCCACTCCGTTCAGCTCAGGGAAGCAGTGTCCCTAAGTGGAGAAGAGCCCTGCCACCAGCCGGCTTCCTCCAGGGCCGACAACCCTCTCCCCGGGCCGCCAGGCCAGCAGCCCCACCTCAGGTGACGTCCTGTCAGTAGCCTTGACCCCTTTCGGGCCCCTGCGGAGCCTCAGAGCATCACTTGCCTCAGCCTTTCTCAGTGGTCCCTGCCCCACCCTCCGTCCCGGCCGGCCCCCTCCTGCCTGACCTCTGCCCTGGAGTGAGCTCCCAGCACTGAGCCCTGGCTCTGTTCTGCTCCTGAGATCCAGAGGCAGGTCCTTCAGGGCTCACACTCACCTCGCAGCGGCGGGAGCTGGCTGGAGAGGGGGCCCCGGGGTGCGTCTGCAGGAAATAGCAGCCCCCCAAGTGAGGGCCCAGGGCCAGCAGAGCCGCCCGAGTGGACGTTCTCACATACAGCCCACAAGTCCCAGTGGACGGGGCTGATTCCGCCTCACCCTGGACCAACAAGGAGACAACAGTGAAACGGTAACCGTGGTCCAAAGGCAGTACCGGTGAGCCAGTCTCCGTATCTGAGGTCCCCGGATCTGCCTCCCCCTTGTGTAGCCTCGATACGTCGTCAGCGATTCGTTTCCACCAATGCAGTTAATGAAGAGCTTGGGGGAGGCTTCTGTTTGCGTTTGTTGCTGTTTTTTTGTAATTAAACTTACTTTGAGAAAAGTGTGAGTTCACGTCGCCGCTGTAAGAAACAACTGTACAGACCCTCCGTGCCCTTCACCGCTTCCTGGTGGAAACGTCGCGAGGACTCAAGGTCAACGTCGCACCAGGAAAGGGACACGGATGGAGTCAAGATCCAGACGTCCCAGGGCACGAGCACCCGAGGCGCCCCTCGCAGCCACTGGCAGCCCCTCAGCGGCAGCCGCTGCGCTATCCTGACGCCGTGGCGTGCTCCCAAGCGCGTGCTCCCGGAACCTGCAGGAGGCGGCCTTCTGTGCCCGGCTTTCGCGCTGCTCCTCGGCTCCCAGGACTGGCTTCCGGTCACTGCATAG
>NW_012110918.1:19455302-19458231 GCF_000951035.1 Colobus angolensis palliatus
ACCTCGTGATCCGCCCGTCTCGGCCTCCCAAAGTGCTGGGATTACAGGCGTGAGCCACAGCGCCCGGCCTGACAGGTTTAGTTTTCAAAGAAACTTCCAAGCGGTCTCCGGAGCTGCTGCGCCGTCTCACACCCTCAGCGACGCCTGAGGACCCAGCTTCTCTGCCTCTCGCCAGCGCCGGACGTCTTGATTTTCACTCCGTTCTGACGGCACCTCCTCGCTTTGACACAGGCTCCCTGAGGCTGGCGAGCAGCATCCTCTCGCGCGGTTCTTTGCCGTCTGCACACCCTCCCTGGTGAAATGTCTTTTCATGTGTTTTGCTCATTTTCTAATTGGAACGAACGCACTTGGCCATGGCTGTGTAATTCCTTTCATATGCTGCTGAATTCTGTCTGTGAACCTTTCCTGTCTCTCTGCTAACGCACACGCCAAAAACAGTTGTGAATTAGGACAGCTCTGGAACTGCCGCCCTGCCCTGCGAGGAGGTTCCCCCACAAACAATCTGACCAAGACGCATTTCTAAACGGCTCCGCGTGCCTGTCTCTGTCCATCGTGCACAGCATCCACCTGTCTACCACTGCATCTGCTTTCCGGTCTTGTCTGCACTGTCTCACGTTTGACCGCTGAACAGAAAAGATTTTGAGGGGAGACAAAGGAAAATGCTGATCAAAAGCTGGAGGCAGAAGTCCTCTGTTCTGAAACGTGAAGACAGAGAGCCCAGCACCTACACACAAACACTGAGACCCTGCGGCCAGCACTGCCGGGTCCTGCGAGGCAGCCGTGGGCCGCAGGTGGTGTGAGCACACACCAGCCCACTCCCGAGAGCCTGGATCCCGCCGGGGCACGAGAGGGACCTCTCGGACGGGGGCCGACGGACGGCTGCTTCTACCGTGCGTGCCCGACTCCTCCCCACAACTCCCCCAGCTTCAGGCTTCCCAGGAAAGGCAGAGCCACGCTGGGTGGGGTCTCTCACCAAGAGTGAGGACGGGGTGGGGGATCTCGTGAAAGTAGAACCCCGAGGCTGGCAATTCCTGTGGCTTTAATTAACCGCGAGCCACGAGCACTGGTCTACAAACGGAGGAGGGGAGAGGGTCCTTTGGCCTCATGTTTTAACCGTGGAAGAAGGCAGCAAGCTCTCTCCGGTGCCACCGCATCGAAACAGCAGGAGGAAGGCGTGGATTCCAGAGACCAATCCCTCCCTCCTGGGCACCACAGCGCCCAGCTGCCGGCATCTCGTCGGCAGGAGACCTCACGCTCTCGAGAGGAGGCGCAGGGAAGAGGGGTGCTCTGAGCTTAATCCTGCACCGAGACGGCAGATTCTCAGGGCAGGAGCTTTTGTGGGCACCGCGCCCAGCGCAGGGCCTGGACCCAGTGAGCGGATGTGAACGAGAGGGCCTGAGAGGCTGGCTAACTCCCTCCAGGTTCCTAGAAGAGGTCACTTTCAAGGCTCTTGAGAAACGTTGTGAGCTAGTTCATCTGAAAGCCTCCGTGCCAACAGGCAGAGCAGAAAGCACAGGCTGCTGGAGTCGATCCCGACAAGCAATCTTGGAACTCTTTCTGAATTTATATGGGGACCACCAGGATCTGGCAATTCCACTGAAAAAAAGTCGGAATGTTGAAAGGATGGGCTACTGACAGACGGGAGGTGCAGGGGGACCCGGGGGGCTGTGTTCCCCGAGTTGCCCACCACAGTCCCTCCCTGCCTGCCCTCCTCACATGGCCATCAACCCTCAAGCACTGAGAGGTGAGGTCTGTGCTCTCTCCCCTCAAATCTGGGGTCAGCATGACACCATGTGACACTGTGCCCTGAGGCTACATTGTCAAAGGCAACACAGCTTCCAGCAGGCTCTCCTGGACACTCGTTCTTGCAGCCACCGTGCATGGAGAGAGAGTGCCCAGCCAGGATCCCTGCTCTGAGCGAGTGTGCAGGCTCCAGATGACCCCAGCCCGGCAGTCCAGAAGGTGAGGACGCCTGCAAATGTAGACAAGCTGCCCCTCCCGACCGACAAAGACAGAAACTCGGACCTCCAAGGTGAACCCATCACAGAGAAGGAAACTCACACCCCAGGTGAGCCCCCCAACATAAATCGTAACTCAGGGCCGGGCGCCGTGGCTAACGCCTGTAATCCCGGCACTTTGGGAGGCCGAGGCGGGCGGATCACAAGGTCAGGAGTTCGAGACCAGCCTGACCAACGTGGTGAAACCCTGTCTCTACTAAAAATACAAAAAAATTAGCTGGGCGTGGTGGCGGGCGCCTGTAATCCCAGGTACTCAGGAGACTGAGGCAGGAGAATCGCTTGAACCCGGTAGGCGGAGCTTGCAGTGAGCCGAGATCGCACCATTGCACTCCAGGCTGGGTGACAGGGCAAGACTCCATCTCAAAAAAGAAAAAAAAAAGTAACTCCGATTCACCAGGTAAGACCCCCACACAGAAAGGAACTCAGACCCACGAGGTGAGTCCCCCCACTGCATGGCCTGGCACAGTTTGCAGGGCACTTGGCTCTAAAGACGGTGGCAAGAAGGCCCGGGCTCCTAGGGCTGCAGCTCAGGCCGCCTGTGGACTCGCCGTGGAGGCTGAGTCCTGAACACAGGAAAGGGGCGAGGCCTTCGATGGGCAGCGCAGGAGGGTAAAGTGCGTCTGGGTGAACCCGGGTGAGGCAACCTCAGTGCAGGGTGCCGGGTGCGAGGGAGGAAGGAGGGGCTGGGCTGAGGCGGGAGGCAAAGCATTACAAACGCAGCAAGAGCTCAGAATGGCTCCTTCTCAGAAAGACACGGTTCTGGAATGGACTCGAGAAGTCAGCTTCTAAATTACACTGAAGGAAAGAACAGTTGCATTTTTGACACTGACATCAACTCCCTGGGGCCACTGCTTTGGAGTGAATGACTTGCCGTCCGCTGCTGTGGGGGCCTCTGGTGGGGGTGGCTGGGG
>NW_012110918.1:19459002-19462353 GCF_000951035.1 Colobus angolensis palliatus
CCTGGTGTAGGTGGCTGCGGGGGTCCCTGGTGTGGGGGCTACAGGCAGCTGGGGGTGCATGGAGAGCTCACCCAAACACCAGGCAGACGGCTCTCCCCCAGCACTGCTGCTGCTGAGCCAGGCCCCACAGTCCAGAGTCACCAGCACCGGGGGCTTCGGTTGCTACTCCTGAGCAGCGATGGTGAAGAAGAAGGTGAAGGAGAAACGCCCAGGGCCGACAGCCTGAACTACAGCCCAGCAGAGCCCTGAGGCACCCGTCCAATGGGACCCTGCCACTCCCTGCCTCCAGGAGCAAAGAGCACTGTCAGAGAGAGCCCGTAAGCACTCCGGGCCTTCAAGAGCTGAGAGTCAGTCACTGCAACAGCTTCTGCCTCTCCAAGGCCCGGTCTGGCGTGTTCTGACCCCTTCCTGCTGGGGAAGGCACCCACCGGTCTGGGCACAGGCTCACAGGGCTGGGGCCGTGGCCCTCCCAGGCTGCGTGTTCAGAGAGGCTGACGCTCCAGCCCTGCGCTCCAGCATCTCCTCGGACAAAGGCTGCAGAGTGCAAGGCGGACTTCATATAAACAGAACATCTGGAAGTCCTGCTTATTTAAGTTAACATGCAGCTTCTTGTTAGGAGCAGGGAGAGTCGGCTGCCGTGCCATCCAGATGATTATGGGTTGGCATAGGCAGGGGGCAGGGGACAGTGCCAGAGGATGCAGGGTACAGCGGCTCCACCCATTCCCTGACAGGCAAGCTGTGGCTCAGGCTGCTCCACAGGAACCCTCCTGTCTTTGTTCCTTTGCTTCGCTTCCCTAAACCTCCCTGCATGCTCCATCCCAGCGGACGAGGGTGGGTGAGGCTGTACCCTAAGGTGGAGCGCCCGCCCTCACCAGGAGGATGAGGGCGCACGGGGTTGTGCCCTGAAGACTGGTCTTGGACACCAGGAACAGAGATCAGTTCTGGAAAGGAGCTGGACGGAGCCAGGGCAGCCTCCGTGTTTGGTCTGGGGTGGTCTAGAGGTGACCACGAATGCCGGCTTTCCTCTCCGGGGCTCCTGAGCACAGGCACAGAGGCGGGTGACAGCATCAGGAACCCAAGGGTCAGCCGGGGCAAAAGCAGCAGGAAGCACGAGGGCCGACTGGCCCTCAGGAGCAGCGGCATGTTACAGGGTGCACTGCGGCATTCCCTGTTCTTGCTAACCTTGCATAACGATGCCCTAATGCAGGGTTCCTGAGGTTCTGCAGTGATTTATTTATATGCAAATACATGATTTATGAAAGCTGTCATCAAAGGTCCTTCCTAATTAGATGGTTTCTTGTAAAAGACCTTAAGAAAACAACGACCAAGCACAAGTATGCACTCAGCATTTACTTCACTCTCTCAGGACAAACTACACAATGTAATTCACGCAACCACTAACCAGCAACTGCAAATTAAGATTTTTGTAGGTCATGATTTCTAAAAAATGCAGCCATGCAATAACAGCCTTTCTAAAGCTGACTTTGTTTCAGTGAAACAAAACTATGATGACATCCCTAAGTTTCCTGCAAAAGAGCTTCCACTTGGAGAAACGGTGTGGACGCTCCACCCAACCACGCCATTGGGAGAAGAGGAGGCACCTGGGGCGGCAGCTTCTCTCCCACGTGCACAACAGAGCATCAGCGAAGGCAGTGAGAAGAGTAGTAGTGAGAAAGAGGTTTAAGGGCCAGGCGTGGTGGCTCAAGCCTGTAATCCCAGCACTTTGGGAGGCTGAGATGGGCAGATCACGAGGTCAGGAGATCGAGACCATCCTGGCTAACATGGTGTTGGCTAACATGGTGAAACCCCATCTCTACTAAAAAAAAAAAAAAAACACAAAAGAACTAGCCGGGCGAGGTGGCGGGTGTCTGTAGTCCCAGCTACTCGGGAGGCTGAGGCAGGAGAATGGCGTAAACCCGGGAGGCGGAGCTTGCAGTGAACCGAGATCTGGCCACTGCACTCCAGCCTGGGCGACAGAGCGAGACTCCGTCTCAAAAAAAAAAAAAAGAGAGAAAGAGGTTTAAAATCATCGATGAAAATGCAAATCAAGGTTATCTTATTACAATTAAGACAAACTGGGCATGCGCATTTTCTCCACATTCCTGTGTATCCCGAAGTATCCCAGCTCGTTTGAACACACGCCACGAAGAACTGCCAAAAGCAACTCCATTAATGAAGCCGGTCCGGCCTGTTCCTCAGTATGGAAATGAAAACACATCTGAAAGTATCTCCTCCACTAAAATGTCAACATTCATTACAAAATTCCTTAGACGTTTGCATGACCTTATTCTAAACACCTGGCAGCTATCGTTTCTAGTTGTGTAAAAATCGCTGGGTGAAAGATGTGGCACCTCACATAAGGACGGCTCAGTCCAGCCACGGTTTCCAGCTCACGGGCCGGCACAGGGTCTGCCCCACCTTGCAGTCCACGGGACCACACAGCTGCAAGAGCAGGGATGCAAAGGGAGCCGTCGGGCAGCTAACGTGGCAGGGATGCCCCTTTCCTCTCCAGCCTCCACGTGTGAAATCTCACACCTCACAGCGCAGGACCCTCCTGGAAACCACAGACTCTGCACTATCCTTCACATAAACTGTCCACAGAAGTCCAGCCTGAAGGGCATTTTCCCTCCATTTTCCCCTATTCCCCACAAAGGAACCAGCCCAGAAAAACCGTCTCTGTGACGACTCTGTTTCCACGTGATGGAAACCCCACAGCACCTGTGGCTGGGGTAGAAATCACCCCTAATCCCTAGATCCCTGGATCCCCCATCCCGCCCGACATGCAGACACTCTAGGACGTCTCTCCCAGGTAGTCCACGCCTGCAAACTTCCAGAAACCGGCTTCTGGAGCCTGTGGCACCGATTGCCATGGATATGCTAAGTCACACTCACACATACTTGTGGTTGCTACAGAGAAACATATTCAGACATATTTGTGGTTCCTAAACTTTGCAAACACGTGACCCTTTTAAGAATCTGGTGCAAGCGACAGAGCTCTCTCCTGCCCTCATGGAAAACGTGCCCCCACAGAAGGCCCTGCAGCCATGCTGGGGCCACTGAGCCCCAGGACCTGACACACCCCCAAAGGAGGCAACCGTGTGGGTCCCTCTGCACTCGAGAAGGTGGCCTGTGTCTCACTCTGTCTCCTGCCCGCGTCTGCACACGTGAGACGCAAACCTCCCTGCAGCCGGCTGCACCCCCAGCACCGCCCACTCCCAGTGCACCCAGTGCACCCAGTGCACGAGGTCAGGAGATCGAGACCATCCTGGCTAACATGGTGAAACCCCATCTCTACTAACCCTTGCCCCGTCTCAGCCCCTCCCCCTCAATGCTGTCCCCCCCACATACCCC
>NW_012110918.1:19462977-19466450 GCF_000951035.1 Colobus angolensis palliatus
GGAGCACCCTAAATAAAGCCGATGGGAAGAAAATGACTCACGTTGGGCGAACAAAAGTCCTTCCCACTCTTGGAGACGTTTCTCCCCACGAGCGCATCTCAGGAGCCATTTCTGTGGAAAACACCTGGGTAAACGGTCACCAGCACCTGCCCTGTGGGGAGCCGGGCTCCTAGCGCCGCGTGGGACAGACCCTGCGGTGACTGGCCCGGCTGTGACCTGGCCGGGATGTGACCAGAGCCGTGTGGTGACCCAGCCGCACACGTGCCCACGACACACAGCCCCGCGGGGGAAGGGCGGAGGGGCCTGTCCAGGGTGAGCACCAAACTGCCCGGGGGCAGACACCACGGGCGCTGGACGGTTATGGATCCCTCGGTGTTAAAACCCCACTTCTAAAACCTTGAGCGAGGTCTCTGAGGACCGAGTCACCTTCCCTGAAGCCGGCAGGAGCCTCGGGTGGCTGGGACACCAGCTCCAGGGATCCCTGGGCCATGTGCCCCACCGTCTGCAGTGGGGCTCGGTGCTTCCTCCCACGGGGCAGAGGAGCCCACGGGGCACTGCTGGGCTCAGGAGGGGCCCGAGGAAGCCCTGGCCTTGGAGGGGCAACCGAGAAGCCGTTCTAAAGATCAAAACCGTCATTTCAGGTTGTCTAAATAAGAAAAACGTCTAACTGCGAACACGGGATCGCTCTCAGCCTGTGTTCTCACGTCTAAGGTGCTCAGCTTCTAAAATGCTGATTAAAAACAAACAACACAACCACCTTTGCACCCTGTAAAAATAACAGGAGAAAAAATCAGGGGCGTGTTTTTCTCCCAAGGAAAACACCCTCGAGGGCTCAGAGACCTGCCGGCCACAGATCCCACTCCAGATCCCGCTCCAGATCCCGCTCCGGATCCTGCTCCGGATCCCGCTTCGTGACTTGGCAGTAGCACCAGAGCCTGCTTCTTTCCACCCCTAGGACAACTCTTCATCTAAAAAGCCACAGTGCTAACTTCATTAAAGGTAGTAACGACACTAAGGAGACCAGTACTTACGCTCGACGGGTGCTGAACAGCAGCCTGGTGTTGCAGCCTCACCCGCTGGGGCATCATGACGTCATCCTGCAGTAAAGAACACACTTTCCGTTTGTTTGTTTGCACTGATTGATGATGGGCTACTGCAGTCCCGCTTTATTGCCCAGGCTGGAGCGCAGCGGCACCATCATGGCTCACTGCAGCCTCAACCTCCCGGCCTCAACTGATCCTCTCACCTCAGCCTCCAAACAGTTGGGATTATAGGCTTGAGCCACCATGCCCAGCCCCAAGAACGTATTTTAAACTCACGTAAAGCAATTCCTATTGGCAAGTAAGAAAACGATAGACAATCCAACAGCAAGGCAGGCAAGGACCTTGAACAGGCCAAGCAAGAGGATTTCCAGTGGACCAAAAACCTCATCAGCCACCAGAGAAATGCAATGAGTTATGCAATGGAGACAGAAAAATAAAAAACGCTGACAATGCCAAGTGTACTTGATTAGGCAGGACGAGAGCTCCTATGCACTGCTGGCTGTGGTGAGAACTGCCACCACTGTGGAGGGGACCCTCTGCGGTGAGAACTGCCACCACCGTGGAGGGACCGTCTGACGCGAGGACCTGCCACCACCGTGGAGGGACCGTCTGACGCGAGGACCTGCCACCATCGTGGAGGGACCGTCTGACGCGAGGACCTGCCACCACCGTGGAGGGGACCGTCTGGCATCTCCCAGCAAAGCGGAAGACAAGCTTCCCTAAGACCCTGACGTCTGACTACTTGGGTAGGAAAAGCCCCACTCACAGCACAGACGTGCTGACGGCAGCTCGTTCACATGTGGAAAGAACCCAACGGCGAGAATCGCAGGTAAATGAATTGTGCACGTTAGTTTTAATGCCGTTCAGCCGCTGAACACACCATGAATTTCACAAGCCTAATGTTCAGTGACAGAAGCAAGACACAAGAATATACATGGTATTTTCCACTTATTTAAATTCAAAACCCAGCCAAATAAACCATATTACTTAAGAAATGCACACACAATGTGTACTAGGGGTCCCAACCCCCAGGCAGTGGGCCGGTACCGGGCCATGGACCAGGCCACACAGCAGGAGTGAGTGGCGGCCGGGCAAGCGTCACAGCCTGAGCTCATCGTCCTGTCAGAGCAGCGGCTCCCTTAGACCCTCATAGCAGCTCCAACTCCACCGGGAACGGCGCACGCGAGGAATCCAGGTTGCAGGAGTGAGCGGTGGTTGGACAAGCATCACGGCCTGAGCTGCCCTCCTGTCAGAGCAGCGGCTGCGTTAGACCCTCACAGGAGCTCAACCTCCGCTGTGAACTGCGCACACCAGGAATCCAGGTCACAGACTCCTTACGAGAATCTAACGCATGCCGACGGCCTGAGGTGGACCCGCTTCGTCCCGAAACCACACCCCCACCACGGGTCTGTGAAAACATCGTCTTCCACAAAACCTGTCCCTGGTGCCGAAAAGGCCGGGGACCACGGATATAAACCACAAAAGCAACAACATTATAACCCTGAAGATCAGAAGAGCGGTCACTTTTTGAGGGGAAGTCGAGGTGGGGACGTGGACGGGACAGTCCCCCTAAGGTGCCGGCAATAAGCATTGACTGATCGAGTGGTAGCTACACAAATACCTGCTTCATAATTAACTTGTAAAGTGGATATTTATGTTTTATGCATGTTTCTGTGGGTATATTCTATCTCATGATAAAAAAAATTTTAAGTGGAAGAACAGCAAAGGTTTAAGTATGTCATTTAAAGGCACAAATATACTCAATAGAAGAAATAAGAATAATGTCATTGGAAGGATATTTGTTTTTAAGCTGAACACTAAGATGAACTAAAAGACCCATATTTATGTCTCTTATTCCAGCAAAACGGCCTTAGAACATTCAGATCATCCAACAAACCTGAGGGAAGCTGAGAGGAATCTAGTGAGGCTGAGGAGAGGAGGCTGGGGACGGAGGGGAAGTGGGAGGAGGGCGGAGAGAAGAGAATAAAGGAGGGTGGAGAGTGGAAGAGGGAGGAAGGAGGAGGGATGGAGGGAGGAGAGAAGAAGACAGAAGAGGAGGGGGTAGGAGGGAGGAGGGATGGAGGGAGGAGGGAAGAGAACAGAAGAGGAGGGTGGAGAGTAGAGGAGGGAGGAGGGAAGACGACAGAAGAGGAGGGGGAGGAGGGAGGGACGGAAGGAGAAGGGAGGAGGGAAGAGGACAGAAGAGGTGGGTGGAGAAGGGAGGAGGGTGAAGGGACGAGGGAGGATAGAGGGAGGAGGGAGGAGGGAAGAGAACAGAAGAGGAGGGTGGAGAGTGGAGGAGGGTGGAGAGTGGAGGAGGGAGGAGGGAAGAGAACAGAAGAGGAGGATGGAGAGTGGAGGAGGGACGGAAGGAGAAGGGAGGAGGGAAGAGGACAGAAGAGGTGGGTGGAGAAGGGAGGAGGGTGAAGG
>NW_012110918.1:19467155-19467830 GCF_000951035.1 Colobus angolensis palliatus
ATCTCACGGAGCTAGGACGAGGGCGCTCACCAGCGGCCGGGAAGGGCAGCGGCGGGAGGATGAAGGGGGTTGGTTAATGGACACAAAAGTACAGTCAGGTAAAAGGAGTAGTTCTAGTGTTCGATAGCACCATAGGGTGGCTACAGTTAACCGTAAGTTATTGTGTATTTCACAATAGCTAGAAGACTTTTATGGCCAGGCGCAGTGGCTCACGCCTGTAATCCCAGCACTTCGGGAGGCCGAGGCAGGAGGATCACTTGAGGTTAGGAGTTTGAGACTAGGCTGGCCAACATGGTGAAACTCCATCTCTACTAAAAAAAAAAAAAAAAAAAAAATTCGCCTGGTACGGTGCTGCACGCCTGTAGTCCCAGCTACTCAGGAGGCCAAGGCACGAGAATCACTTGAACCTGGAGGTGGAGGCTGCAGCGAGCTGAGATCGCACCACTGCACTCCAGCCTGGGTGACAGAGAGACTCCATCTCAAAAAACAAAACAAAATAGCTAGAAGATCTGGAATGTTCCCAACACAAATGATAAATGTTTGAGGTGATGGATGGTCCAGTTACCCTGACTTGATCGTGACACATGGCGTGCCCGTCCCGGGTACCACGCGTGCCCCGCGAACATGGCGTGCCCGTCCCGGGTACCACGCGTGCCCCGCGAACATGGCGTGCCC
>NW_012110918.1:19468702-19470937 GCF_000951035.1 Colobus angolensis palliatus
TCGATCTCCTGACCTCGTGATCCGCCCGTCTCGGCCTCCCAAAGTGCTGGGATTACAGGCTTGAGCCACCGCGCCCGGCCATGAATGGGTCTTTAATGCGCCTCAGCATTTACAAAACACTCACGTACACATTTTATTGATATTTATCACACTCTTCTGTGGTTGGAGACAGAACAGCTAATATTGTCTCTGTTTTGTAGCCAAGAAAACGGAGGTTTGGAAAGGGCATGTAACTCACTCAAAGTCTCGCAGCAATTACACGTCAGGGTTAAAACTGCACAGAATGCCTCATCCAGCATCATGGTTTTCCACAGGCCTTTGCTTCTGACCAAGGAACTCACTTAACAGCCAAAGAAGGGCTGCAACAGGCCAGGCTCCCAGAATTCACTTACCTCACACGTCCCTACCATCTTGAAGCCATGGGTCGGATAGAGGTGGGGCGGCCTTTGGAGGTCCGGCCACGGCACCATTCAGCGGCGACGCTGGCAGGGCCAGGGCGAGGCTCTCCAGAGGCCGCGTTGGCTCCGAAGGAGCCTCCGGGACATGGAGCTGTTTCTCCCCAGCCAGGGCTCACGGGGCCAGGAATCGAGGGGCGGACGTGGGAGTGGCACTCACCGTCACCCCAGTGATGCACTGGGGGAGCTCCTCTTCCTGTTCCCTGACGTACGGTCCACAGGCCCAGAGGCCTGAGTCCCAGGGAGGAACACGGCACCAGGAGACGCACGATGACGCCGCAGATGGAAGCTGAGACCGCCCCCGGCCCCTCTGGGCTCCTCATGCCCGAGTCCACACCCAGAAAGGCCTGGGGATTGATCTGACCTCCCAGGGGGAATTGGCTACGTCGCCACAGCAGAGGCAGGACAGCGTCTGTGATGCTGGAGAGCCCGTGGGTGTCAAATTACTCCACAGAGAACGGTTCGAATAAAGTGGCCAACACGCAAAGACAGCCAGGCATGTAAGTAAAAACAGACAAAATACCAGACAACAAAAGACTTGATGTATTCAAATTATCACACACAAAATATTTTAAAAATCTATGCAAATGGTATTTAAAAAACTAAAAGATACAAGACATGAGCCAGTCATAAAAGGCCCAATATTGTCACAAGAGGTCCCTGAGCACAGCCAAAGTCATGGAGACCGGACGGAGGCGGGTGGGAGCCAGAGGCTGGGGCGGGCTGGGCTGTTCGATGGGGACGGAGCTTCAGTTCGGGAAGACAGAAAAGATGTGGAGACGGGGGCAGTGGAGGCCGCACAGCAACGTGACTGCACTGAACGCCACTGAACTAGCACTTAAAAATGGCTACAGTGGTAAATTTTATGTTATACACATTTTACCACACACAAAAACTAAAGGACAAACTTGAACAACAGAACTTTTTTTCTTTTTTTCTTGAGTCGGGCTGGAGTGCAATGGCGTGATCTCGGCTCACTGCAACCTCCTTTCCCGGGTTCAAGCGATTCTCCTGCCTCAACCTCCCGAGTAGCTGAGATTACAGGTGCCCAGGACCACGCCCAGCTAATTTTCACATTTTTAGTAGAGACGGGTTTCACCATGTTGGCCAGGCTGGTCTCAAACTTCTGACCTCAGGTGATCCGCCCGCCTTGGCTCCCAAAGTGCCGGGATTATAGGTGTGAGCCACCACACCCAGTCAAGAATATAACTATTAGAACTAAAATACAAAATCCCAATTAAGCATAACACAGACAAATTTAACAGCAAAACAGATTTTCTAAAGAGATAATCAGCGAATTTGAACATAAAAATAAATTATTCAGAATTCAGCATGAAAAGACCAGAAGATGGAAAACAGAGAAAAAAAAGAAAAGAAAAGAAAAGAAAAACCAAAGAGCTATAAAGCGTAATAGGGTCCCAGAAAGAGAGGGAGAAAAGCACACTGGAAACGAGCAAGCTTTGAAGAAACGATGGCTGAGAAATTTCCGAGACCGATAAGGACACCAGCACACACGTTTACAAAGCCCAGGCCAGGCAAGTCACAGAAACTGCAGGTGCCGAGTCCACTTCCCGGAACGGATGACTAAGTTGCTTCAGAACAATATTCTCCAAAGAATAGCTAGAAAAATACTAAAACAAAACAAAATGCCTGTTGAAAGGCACTGGAGAACCACACAGGCCACAAGGACCAAAGACCGAGGTCTGGAGCCGGAAAGCCCAGAGAGGCGAGCAGGGCGCCCCAGGGAGGCCATGGGGCCTGGCCCACCAGCTCACCAGCC
>NW_012110918.1:19478482-19483994 GCF_000951035.1 Colobus angolensis palliatus
GCTTCTGCCGCTCCCAGGGCTGGAAGGAAACACGGGGTTGGGGGACCTGTGAGGACGGGGACCGGGGAACACCCCGCGTTTTCTGCTGGGACCCACGAGAACCACCTGCATTTAATGTGGGGAAGACAGAGAAAGAGGCCACTGGGAAGGGGCAAGAAAGGGGCTTCCGAGGTGGTGGTTTTCGATGGTGGCCACACGGATATTTGCTTTATGATACTTTAATGACACTTCATGGACATTTGTGTTTTGTGCTCTTCTCTGTATGTGTTTTTCTTCATAATGAAAATGATGAAACAAACAAGAATTTTGAACATGAGGTTGTTGCTAGAAGCACTTTCTGTTCAACATTGTACTGGAGGTCCTAGTCAGTATCATGAACTGAACCAAGAATGCGGAATACGGAAGATTGGAATACACATTGGAAAGGGGTAAAAGGATCCTTATTCACAGGTGACATAATCATTTCATAGTAAATTGTAAAGAATATGCAAAAAAAACCTCTACTAGAATAAGCTAATGTAGCATATTTATAGCAATAAAACTTGGAAATGAATTAATAC
The DNA here is from genome assembly GCF_000951035.1 of Colobus angolensis palliatus. Classification (NCBI taxonomy): domain Eukaryota; kingdom Metazoa; phylum Chordata; class Mammalia; order Primates; family Cercopithecidae; genus Colobus; species Colobus angolensis. The sequence goes on from NW_012110918.1 coordinate 19,479,043, forward strand.
CACTTTTCAATAGCACTGAAACCCACAAAATACTTAAAGATATATTTTATTACATTTATGTTGAAGACCCATATCCTAAAAACTACAAAACATTCTGGAGAGAAATTTAAGAAGGCCTAAATACATGGAGAGATATACTATGTTTACGGATTACAAGACTCAATACTAAGATCCTAATACATGGAGAGATATACTATGTTTACAGATTAGAAGATTCAATACTAAGATCCTCAAGTGGATTTATAGATTCAGTGTAATCCCAATAAAAATCAGCAGGCTTGACAAGTTCACTCTGAAATTTTGCCAAATTCAAAGGACCTAAAAAAAAAAAAAAAAAAAGACAAAAACCAACACAACCATTTTGAGAGCAGGAAGAACGAAGCTGGAAGACTTACGATCCCAGATTCTGAGACTTACTATAAAGCTATGCTGTAGCTTTATTCCTGCAGCTGCTAGAATAATCATGTAACAGTAACCAAGACAGTGTGGAATTGGTATAAAGAGGAATATAAAGATCAGTGGAACAGAACAGAGTACAGAAACAGATCAGATAGATCTATGCTCTTTTTGGGTCCACTGATTTTCAACAAGGGTGCCAAGATAATTCCACAGAGAAAGAACAGGAATATTGGAAAAACTGGACATCATCTGTGAAAAACAATCCACAGCCCCCACATACACCATCTTCAAAAACTAACCTGAAATGCACCACAGGTCTCAGTGTGAAAGATAAAAATAGAAGACATCTGGGAGAAAATGAAGGACACCTTGGGGCAGACAAAGGCTTCTTAGATTCTTAGACAGAACACAAAAAGCACAAATGTTATTTTTTTAAGTGATAAAATGGTCATTATCAAAATTTAAAACTTCTCTGGTTCATCAAAAGACACTTTTAAGAAAATGAAAAAAAAAAAGAAAGACCAGCCATAGACTGGAAGATAGAACTTGTGTACAGATTTTTTTTTTAATCTTAAAACTCAACACTAAGAAGACAAAACAACTTTAAAGAAAAAGTCAGAAGATCTGAGCAGACACTTCGCACAGGAAGGTGCATGCATGAGCGACACACACCTAGTAAACCCTCACACATTCAGTCAGCAGGAAAATGCAAACTGAAGCCACAGTGAGACAGAGCCACACACACTACAAAGGGCCACAGGAAAAAGACAATTCCAGGTCTTGATAAGAGTGTGGAACTCTGGTAAAATGGTTCAACCTTTCTGGAAACCAGTTTTGGGGGGTGGTCTTACAAAGTTAAATGTACAAATACTGTATCATCCAGCAGGTCTACTTCTAGGTATTTATTTACCCAGGAGAAACAAAAGCACAGGTCCACAAATTTCATCACATCTTTACTCATAATAGCCAAATGCCGGCGTGCGGGCACCTATAGTCCCAGCTACTCGGGAGGCTGAGGCAGGAGAATGGCGTGAACCTGGGAGGCGGAGCTTGACATGAGCAGTGATCGCACCACTGCACTCCAGCCTGGGAGACAGAGTGAGACTCTGTCTAAAAAAATAATAATAACAAATAAAAACATACCCAAGACTTGGTAATTTAAAAAGGAAAGAGGCTTAATTGGCTCACATCTCCACATGGCTGGGGAGGCCTCAGGAACCTTACAAGCATGGCGGAAGGGGAAGCAGGCTGTCTTACAATGTGGCAGGTGAGAGGGAAGACGGAGGAGTCCCTTATAAAACCATCAGATCTTGTGGCCGGGCGCGGTGGCTCAAGCCTGTAATCCCAGCACTTTGGGAGGCCGAGACGGGCGGATCACAAGGTCAGGAGATCGAGACCATCCTGGCTAATACGGTGAAACCCCGTCTCTACTAAAAAATACAAAAAAAATTAGCCGGGCGAGGTGGCGGGCGCCTGTAGTCCCAGCTACTCGGGAGGCTGAGGCAGGAGAATGGCGTGAACCCGGGAGGCGGAGCTTGCAGTGAGCTGAGATCCGGCCACTGCACTCCAGCCTGGGCGACAGAGCGAGACTCCGTCTCAAAAAAAAAAAAAAACATCAGATCTTGAGAGAGAACAGCCTGGGGGGAGCCGCCCCCATGACCCAATCACCTCCCAGCAGCTTCCTCCCTCAACACGTGGGGATTACGGAGAATACCGTGCGAGGTGAGACTGGGTGGGGACACAGAGGTTACCGTGCGAGGTGAGATTGGCGACAGAGAGCCAGACCATATCGCTGCACAAGCTCCACACAAAATATCAGAAATGTTCAGTTTCACATAACATCACTGTGCCCCAAATGCAGTTTCCACGGCTCTAAGGTCTCTTCCAGTCCCTAACCACAGTTAGAAGAACATGGCCTTTTCCAGAGCAGTAGTGGTGGCATAAGAAGAAAACAAAGTAATCAGACTTGCATGCAAGTCCATCATCTCCGTACATGCAGATCCATCATCTCGACGCATACAGATCCACCATCGTCTCGGTACATACAGACCCACCATCATCTTGGTACATACAGATCCATCATCTCGGTACATACAGACCCACCATCATCTCAATACATACAAATCGAAGTTGCGTACCTCCCCTTCTGACAGCACCCCCAGCAGACCCCAGAATCAAGTGCTGTCCGAGGCCTGCCCCCTCCCCAGCTGAGGTTCTGCCCTGGCTTCTTGCTCTGCCCTGAAGGGCGTGGAGAAAGGAATTCCTTTGAATTGGGAGAGAGGACAAGAAGAATTTCCTTTGGCCAGCAAACAATTCTAATGGAAAGCGGGATGAACAAAGAAACTGGGGTTGTAGCTTTCTGAGCTGGAAGACGCCACCTGCCCTTTCCCAGGTCTCATATCGGGGAACTGGAGATGGGCCCCGGGCCACACACAGAGAGCCCCTTTCCCCTGGAAGGTCATCGCTCCTCTGGAGGACGGAGCCAACCACACAACAGCAGGGCCTCAGCCAGGCGTCCCAAAAACTGGGCCCCTCTGCTCTGTGCCCAGGGACCCCAGCTCTGGCATGACCCCTCCGTACCCACTGACGGCTGCATAAATCCAGAGCCACCCACACCAACGGGCGGCAGGAGCCGTGGGGTTTGTTCCCGTCTTCCAAACGGACCAGCGGCCTAGAACACGCCATTCCCTGTCAAGCATGGGCGGCCTGGCCAGCAGCGGGCCATGGCTCTCCACGTCTTGCAGAGAAAGAAGGAGGAGTCTACCTAAGGTACTGAGTCTCCTCCTTGGGCTTCCCAGCAAGATCAGACAGGTCTGTAGCTCCCCTTCCCTGTCCTCCTCTCTGTACCTCCACGCCAGCAGCCCACACTCGCCCTCTTCAGCCAGGCAATTTTACTCAGAGATTTTGCCACGGGATAATTTTCTTCCTGGAGCTTTCACGTTACCTGCACACCCCACATGGGGTGCCTGTCCTGAATGGACCCACTGCTGTTCATCTGGCCAACGAATACGAGGGCGAACCTGAGGCATGTGAACCTGCAAATGTCTGGCCACTTTCAAAGTAAAAAACAGCAGCATTGCTGGGTCCCAACTTTGAACTAGGTCCTAGGGATACAAAGAGAGACAGCAGCACTCCGGTTTCATTGAGCCCACACTCTAACGGGGTAGAGGCACAGAGAGAGACAGTGAGTGAGAGAGAGAGAGAGAGGAATGAGGAAGGGGGGCAGCCCGTCAGTGGCAGGAACGAAAAAGGTGGACAGAGCACCGATGATGATGCACAGGAGACGGGAAGAGTGGGGACCTGCAGGTGAGGTGGGGACAGTGGGGACCCGCAGGACAGGTGAGCTGGGGACAGTGAGGACCCGCAGGTGAGGTGGGGACAGTGAGGACCCACAGGTGAGGCTCTGGCAGGACAGGTGAGGTGAAAAGAGTGAGGACTCAGGGGTGAGGCTCCAGCTCACCCTTCATGAGACAAAGTCCCCATCTGAGCATCTCGGGACACACAGCTTGGAGCACTGTCTTACAAACGCACTCAGAAGGGCAACTGTTTCTCGGCTTTTGGGTAAGAACTGGGGCTCCTAAGGCAGCCCATGTGCCACCCAGTCCGGCACCGGCTGTAAAAGTATCACTCGGAAGCTCCAAAACACCAGAGTCCGCCTGTGAGACCCGGAGCGTGCGCCTCGCCGTGGTCGCTCCCTGTCAGTGGGTTTCGGAGCCAGCGCCCTGGAGGAGCCACAACACCCCGGTCACTCCCCTTCGCGAAGCCTTAACACGAACACACTCTGCCTAAACAGAGATATTCCAAAATCTCCCACTGTCTGGGGCACGAGCGCCTTAAGCAGACACCAAGTCCAGTGGCCTTCGGGAGCTGCAGGCTGCCAAGGATAACACGTTACGGTGCGGAGGAACACAGGCGGGTAAATATGTGGCCTAGCGATGGCGCCTTTGAAACGTGGAGGCTGCAGCAGCCAGGCAGGCCCTCTCCAGGGCTATTTTCCTGCTTGTCCTCTGTTCAGAAACACCCTTCGTGAACATCAGGGTTAAGAAAGGAACAGCTCTTCTCGCAGAGGGCAGAAGTAGGGGTGGGGGCGTCTACACAGGCAGGGCTTTGCCGATTTGCAGCTTCCCGTTCAGAGAGGGACCTTCTGGCTCAGGAATCAAGGGCGTCCTCTGCTTTGCAGTCAACCCTACTCAGCGTTGTTGGGGTCAGCCGCCACTGAAATCACATGGCCCCTGAACCAGCGACAACCACGCCGGGCCTTGGGTCTAAAACACAAGCCCATAATTTTTGCCTTAGGAATGAAAAGAAGAGGACAAATATAGCAGAAAGGAAGGGAGTGGTGTGTTTGGAGTAGGAGAGCAGGCACCGTGGCATCCGCACTGCCCCCTGTAGTTGTCAGGGTTCCCGGCAGGGACCGGACTCATAGGATAGACGTGCAGACGAAGGGAGTTTGTTAGGAATACCGACTCACACGATCGCGAGGGGAAGTTCCACAGCAGCGTGTGCAGGCCGAGGAGCAAGGAAGCCAACAGCGCCGCCTTCGTTCTGCGGCC
>NW_012110918.1:19484789-19485333 GCF_000951035.1 Colobus angolensis palliatus
CCTGTCCCCGCCCCACCTACACCAGCGTGAATGGACACTGGCTCCTCTCCGCTATTTTCTAAGTTGCAGCAGATTCCACACAGCTGATACCAACACTCTTTTCTAAACAATTCCAGGCTAAAGCCGACAAGTCAAATATAGAAGTCAGGTGGCCTGTGATGAAGAGATGAGGAAAAACACACTTCCTCACTCAGCTAGCTACATCTGCATTTAATTAGTTACTGACCAGCGTGTCATTCTAAATATAGGGAAAATAGCACGATTCAGGAATCTCTTGGTCACCACCATGCTCTGCGGTGAAATGCTTTGCTCTCAAAACCACCCAAGACAAAGCACGTGGCCTCGTGTCCCCTTTCTGTTAAATGCATGCTGGGAGGCGCCCCTTCTCCTCCCTCCCACCCCACGTCTCCCGACCTCCCCTTCTCCTCCCTCCCACCCACGTCTCCCGACCTCCCCTTCTCCTCCCTCCCACCCCACGTCTCCCGACCTCCTTCTCCTCCCTCCCACCCACGTCTCCCGACCTCCCCTTCTCCTCCCTCCCACC
>NW_012110918.1:19490388-19491115 GCF_000951035.1 Colobus angolensis palliatus
CCACGCGTGTTAACACGTCCCCGGGGCTGAGCCTGCGGAAGCTGCGGGGGCCTGGTGTGGGTCAGGCCTGGGTAAGGGGCCTGAGGTCCATGATGCCCTCGACACTCGGCCTGCCCTGGACCACGTTCTGCAGCTGGACGGGCGACACCGTGACGCTGTGGACGGACCAGAACGCCGTAGCCGTAGCCGCAGCCAGGGGGCCGGGCCGTGCCGCTCAGGGGTGCAAAGCGCTCCAACCCCCCGGACACCTTGCTGGACACATCGGCCAGCACAGAGGGCAGCAAACGGCCACCGCGGTCCAGGATCTCCAGAGCAGACAGCAGCCAGCAGCCGCAAGACCACCATCCCCATTCCAGGGGCAAGATGTCCTCCAGGGTCGTGGGGCCTGGTCAAAGGGCATGGAGGCCAGTCTGAAAGGTTTCTCGCTGGCCAAATAGTGACAGTAAGTGACAGTAACTACTGATAACCCAAATAAAACAGACACTGCGGAGTCCACACACACATTGAAACCGTGAAGTCCACACACACACACCGTGGAGCCCGTACACACACACACACACACACCACGGAGTCCACACACACACAGACACCGACACCAGAGTCCACACACACACACACAATGCGGAGTCCACACACACGCACACACACACACACACACACACACAGAGAGAAAACACCCAAGCACGTGCCTAGTGTCCAACAGGAGCACAGAAAGGACAGGGATTCC
>NW_012110918.1:19491550-19510141 GCF_000951035.1 Colobus angolensis palliatus
TGCAGGTGCTCACTGCAAGCCTGATGAGGAGCAGGATGTGTGCTTGTCCTCGCCTTTCCACACAGCAGGTGCAACCTGCCTCAGGTGCTAGAGCCGAGCCCCCTCAGCAAACAGGCAAATCAAAACCATACGCGCGAGGGAGGCAGCGAGAAGGCCGTGTCACCTCCGAGATACGCCGGAGAGAGCTGCACGGCCTAACCTCACTGTGAGGAAACACAGACAGCACAGGTGTCACGGTGTTCCACAAAGAAAGTGCCTCAGAACCTTCAAAACATCAAGAAGAGCAGTGTCAAGGTGGGGCTGAGGGTATTCCAGGCGGAGGAGATTACAGAGACAGGGCAACTAAACGCAGTGCGATTCTGAGCAGGGGCTTCTCCCACGGCACCACTGGGACGGCCTGGCCCAGCACCAGGTGTGAGTTGTGCCCCGGTGAGGGGAGGCCTGGGCTGCAGGAGAACATACTCGGGATGACACGCATGAGGCTGGTGGCCTATGCCAATGGCTCAGGGAGAACAAAAAGTTCTCTGCAGTATCCTTGAAATTTTCCATGAGTTCTGGTGGTTTCAAAGGGGAAAGAGAAATGGGCAAAAAGATGCAAACACTTTTCACAGAAAAGGAAACCCACACGGCCAAGAACGGAAGACGACGCTCACCGTAACCCGTGACCGGCAAGTGCAAATCCAGGCGCGGTGAGGCCCCCTTGACTCCTGCCAGGAAAGTGAACCCCCTGGAATTCTGAGTGCTGGAGAGCCAGCGAGAGTGCCGGTGTCTGCAGGTATCTCTCTTCCGTGCCCTTGGAGCTGGCAATTCCACTTCCAGGTACAAACCTAAGAGGAACACACGTGCACAGCCGGAGGTTTGTGCACGGGCGATGGCAGCACCACTCCTGAAAGCAAAAACCAGGCGGCAGACGCAGGTTTGCTCAGCAGAGAAACCAAACGAACCGCCAACAACAGACACGCAGAGGGGGGCAGGGAGCTCGCGGACAAACCCAACCTCACATGGCGAAGTGATTTTCAACAAAGGCTTCAGCACAATTCCATGGAGAAAAGAAAGGTCTTCAACAAATAATGCTGGGACTGAATAGCCACATGAAAAAACTAACCTTGACATTTACTGCACGCCACATACAGAAATTAACTAGAGACGGACAAGAGACGCCGACAGGAAAGTCAAAACTAGAAGCTACCAGGGAAATACAACTTCTCCTTCAGGGTAAGCAAAGGTTTCTTAGGAAAAAATTTAACTAGAAAACAGTAAATAAGTTGGACTTCACTGATATTAAAAACTTCTGCTCATAAAGACACCATTAAAACATGAAGAGGGGCCAGGCACGGTGGATCATGCCTGTAATCCCTGTGTTTTGAGAGGCTGAGACAGGAGGACTGCTTGAGCCTCAGAGGCTGAGGCTACAGTGAGCCGAGATTGGACCACTGCACTCCAGCCTGGGTGACAGAGTGAGACTCTCTCTCAAAAAAAAAAAAAAAAAAGCCACTTACAGGGAAAAAATATCCACAATCCATACACCTGACAGAGGACTTGTATCCAAAATATGTCACAAAACTCTTTAACTCATTACTAGTAAGATAAACAGGCCAGGTGTCGTGGCTCACGTCTGTAATCGTAGCATGTCGGAAGGCCAAGGCGGATGGATCGCCTGAGCTCAGGAGTTTGAGACCAGCCTTGGCAACACGGGGAAACCCCATCTCTACTAAAATACAAAAAATCAGCTGGGTGTGGTGGTGGGCACCTGGAGTCCCAGCTACTTGGGAGGCTGAGGCAGAATTGCTTGAACCTGGGAGGCGGTGGCTGCAGTGAGCCAAGACCGTGTCACTGCACTCCAGTCTGGGTGACAGAGAAAGACTTCATCTCAAAAAAAACAAAAAAAGATAACTCAATTTTATGAAAGGTGAGATTAGGGCATTTCACGAAAGGAGATTTATGAATGGCCAATAAGCCCACAAAAAGGTGCTCACCATCATCACCAGCCATCAGGAAAATGTCAGACCACAGTGAGACACAGCTCGGGGCCACGAGAATCATGAAAACGAAGGCCGACGGCGCCAACACTGCAGAGCCCGCACCTGCTGACGCGAAGGCAGAACAGCACGAACGCCGGAAGACTTCTGCAGACTCCTTTAAGGTAAAAATACCTTTCCCTGTGGTGTGCCAATTCCACCCCTAGGTAGTTCCTGAGAGAAACGGAAAGGTACATCCACAGACAGACAGACAGGAATGGTAACAGCGCCTTTCTTCCAGTAACCCGAGCCGGAGACTGCAGCATCGAAACAATCACGGTGCCATCACACGAGGATGAGGAGACGGTACGGAGCCAGCAATACGAAGGCTGGAACGCACGCTCATTCGGCCGAGTGGAAAGAGAAGCGAGAACGCAGCCGTGTGGTTTCACGTACGTGTGAAATTCAAGGGCTGGCAACGGAAGCCCTGGGCCTCCGAGTCGGGCCAGCGGCTGCCGCGGGGACCGGAGCCGGGAGCGCGCAGGGTCGTTCCGAGAGCAGGTCTCCGCACTTGGCTGGGGTGTTAGTTACACAGGCATGCGAGCTGTCAGACATCGCAGATTATCCATGTTGTGCACAAATTTCACACGGAAATCTTGTACTTTGCTGCATGTAAATTCTGCCGCAATTTTCAAAACCTGGATAAACTATAATGAGATGCAACTACATGGATGGACCTTAACAACAGTAAGGTTTAAAAGTTCCAAAATACTATGTACAGTGATACCCATTGTATAAAGTTAAAAAGGACTGAAGTTAAAAATTTTTTTTTCAGATTTGTATAGATACCAAATACTTATTTTAAAGGAGAACAAGGTGGGAGGAGCAGAGAATTTGGGCGGAAGGAGGCAGGGGATACGCGTGGTCACCTGCGAGACGTGAGAGGACTGAGCTGGCTCTTGTTTTAGGTGGCAGGTCCATGGGTGTTTGTAACACTAAGAAAATAAAAAATATAGGTGTGGAGTCATAATGAGGGAAAAGAAGTCAGGCTCGGGGGAGCCGGGGAAGCAAAAAGAAAAAGATTGGCTGTACGTCTGTCTGCCTTTCCTCATGGTCCAGGACACACAGCATTTCTGCACAAATAACTCACCTAACTCACAATCTTCCTCTGCCCAACTTATCAGCAGACCCTCGGCTGAGAGAAAAATACAGCTTAGCTCCCTGCAACCTCAGCGTTACCAGCACTGCTCGTGGCCCTCTCCAGCACAAGCACCACCTTTAAAACCCCGGCAAGGCTCTGTCTCCGGCCAGTCAGCTCCTCTCTGCTGATGTGCCCGTTGCTTTCTTGCAACCTATCTTCGTGCTTTCTCAAATAAATCTGCCTTTCTTGACCTACAGCTGTCTTGGTAAATTCCTTTACCACCTGCACCACTGGCCTTGGTTAGTCGCTACCCAGGAAGACAGGTACCGTTATAATCACAGAGACGAATAAAACGGGCCGTGCTTGAACAAATGAGAATGTGTCCTGAACCAAGGGACGTGATTAATTTGATTCTGGGCTCCTGAGATCCTAAGATCTAAATTTAAAAAGAAGAAAAAGAGGCCGGACGCAGTGGCTCACGCCTGTAATCCCAGCACTTTGGGAGGCCGAGGCGGGCAGATCACAAGGTCAAAAGATCGAGACCATCCTGGCTAACACGGTGAAACCCCGTCTCTACTAAAAATACAAAAATTAGCCGGGTGAGGTGGCGGCGCCTGTAGTCCCAGCTCCTCGGGAGGCTGAGGCAGGAGAATCGCTTGAACCCAGGAGGCGGAGGTTGCAGTGAGCTGAGATCACACCACTGCACTCCAGCCTGGGCGACAGAGTGAGACTCTATCTCAAAAAAAAAGAAAAAAAGAAGAAGAAGAAGAAGAAGAAGAAATCATAATGGAAATTAGGAAACATAACTGAATAATTACTAGAGCTTTATATTCAAATTTACGGACACCCCTACGTACTAACTTCTCCATGGGAAGGACTGGCAGCGAGGATGAGAACAGCCAGGCTTGTCTGACCCTCCCCACAGCCCCGGGGTTGCCACAACACTGCAGAGCTGGCTAAGTGGAGGCAGAGCCTGTGGGCTGTCCCTGTCTGCGGCGCCCGCCCCGCCTCGGCCCTTCTCACCCCAGCCACACGTGCCACACGTGCCCCTCTCCTCTCACCTGAAGCCCCAGTTCAGAGGCCTCGAGGCAGTTCCAGGAAGGCCACGTGGCTTCCTGTGCATGTGGATAGCCACGCGGCAGTTCCCCAGCGAGGACGGGAGTCGGGGGACGCGGCCGGTTCCCCAGCGAGGACGGGAGTTGGGGGACACGGCCAGTTCCCCAGCGAGAAAGGGAGTCGGGGGACGCAGCCGGTTCCCCAGCGAGGACGGGAGTCGGGGGACAGACAGAGACTCTCCACCCTGAAACCCTGAACGGCAAAAGGAAAAGAAAACCTGGTCAGCTCAGCAGGCAGTGCTCTAAGAACCGCTGGACCCCTAGGTGGAGCTGCTCTGCAGACCTTGTCATAGACATTTCGTTTGAACATTTCTAAGAGGCCTGGAACCCAAATCATTGTAATGAACGAGATATTTAAAGTCTATTTTCTTTAAAAGCCAGGCTTCTTGTTTTCTTTGTTTTATTCTGCTGAAGTTTCCAAGAACACAAACAACCGAGACGAGAACACGCAGAGTGTGCCAGGAGGAAACGCCAAAGAGAACACAGCAGCGTTGTGCCAGGAGGAAACGCCGCGCCAGGCACTGATCGATCAGAGGCCGGCGGGGAAGGGCGTAAACTCAGCGACGGCCACCCGAGCACCCACGGGTCCCTCGCAGGACAGCGCCACATTTAGACAGGGCTCTGTGAGGACTCACCCCTGCCCCTTAGGAACCTGGCCATGGGACAGTCACGGGGGAGGCCTTCCACAGCCTTTCCGGACACCTGAGCCCACCTAACAGGCTGGAGGACAAGCCGTCCAGGCGCTGTCACGTGACGAGAATGGTGTGCAGTGAGGCTCCACTCTGACAGCAGTGGGTGTGGGGCGGGTCCCAGGGAGGACGGAGATGCTTCATGAGCAAAAGGTGAAGATCTGTTTAAACTGTCCTCAGTTGCCAACCCTAGAGGTCAGGAACCGTATCTGTCCTGCTCTAACGCCCTCTGCACATACTGGATCCAGAGTGAGTTTCAGGTGACGTTCATACTGGTCAGCCGGACAAAACCCCGGCGTCCTTCCAGGACGCTCACCTCTCGTCCTCATCAACTCCACAGGGCAGCCAGCACCCGGGAAGCTGCCCACAGGCCCAGCCTCACAACATCTGCAGACCTGCTCCTAAGCCAGGCACGGGGGCCGGACGACGGGTCAGACCAGGCCCGCCTCCGACCCAGACCGAGCTCGGGGTCCCAGCACGCTCTTGTTCCCAGGCCTCCCTCCTCCTGTGGGGGCTTCACGATGTTGATGCTTCAATGCACCTTCAGTATGAAACAAAGACACCCCCGCGGCAGGGAATCAAATCCCTGAATACAAGGAAACCTGTTTTTGATGTTGTTCCCTCTAGACGCTGACAAATGAGACCACGGATCTGTGAAAATGTCTCTTTGGAACCAAGAGGACATGAATTAGCCTGTCCTCAAATTTACACAGCTTAATCTCCCTGCCTCATAAATTCATCTGTGTTTCTACTTTTTCTGCTTTTCTCAGGGTCCTTCCTCTTCTGTCATGGTTTTGGTTTTTGGTTTCTGAACTATGAAGACCAAATCTAAACTCTGTGATAAAGTCTGAAGACCCAGGGCAGTATCTGTGTGTCCCACACTGAACCCCAAATAAAGCAGAGGTTCTGTGCCCTGTTTGTTCCCTCCCAGACACCCCACCAGTCACCAGAAGCAAGCGTGCCACGGCCAGCTGGTCTTATGTATCACAATGCAACTGGCTGCTGCCTGCAGCTCACCAAAGCTTTTTGCTGTTGTTTTTGAGATGGAGTCTCACTCTGTCACCCAGGGAGGGCAGTGGCGCTATCTCAGCTCAGTACAACCTCTGCCTCCCAGTTCAAGTGATTCTCCTGCCTCAGCCTCCTGAGTAGCTGGGACTACAGGTGCATGTCACCGCGCCTGGCTAATTTTTGTTGTTTTAGCAGAGACAGAGTTTTGCCATGTTGGCCAGGCTGGTCTCGAACTCTCCTGACCTCAAGTGATCCACCCACCTCGGCCTCCCAAAGTGCTGGAATTACAGGTGCGAGCCACCGCGCCGGCCCCAAAGCTTACCAAAGTTTTACCTTAGCATTATTCCATGATTTATTTAAACTAAACCCTGAGAACAATTCAGGTCCCTAGTGTTGGGGGCAAGGCTTCCCTGGTCAGACTTCTGCACCACGGTCTTTCTCGGACACCCCTGGCATCAGTGGGCTTCCGCTCCCAGCACACCCTCCCTGTTGCTCTCCCAGTCCCACGGTGGCCGAGACTGACAGAGCCGGACATCGATCCACTCTCATCTCTCCTGTCCTCTCTCCCGGATGGCTAAAAGGCATTTCGAGGGCCCGATTCCCTGCTTCTTCCCGTCTTTCACGCTGTTCCTGCTGCTGAGCTCGCTGGTGGGACCCCGGCACTGCCCTGTCAGGCGACTCCTGGGCCTCGCTCTCCGCTCTGTCCTGGCTCCCGGCTTCCGAGGGCCCACCGAGCTTCTCTCCTGGATCTCCCACACCTCCGTGAACCTTTTCCTTCCCACCCTTCGGTGAACAAAAGAAAGCTACGAAGGAGACAGAGGAGGGAAGGGGGTGACTCCAGCATTTTCTCTTTTCTCCTAGGGCAAGATGGAAACGAAGTTGTCCCAGCTGGAACCTGTGTCCTGGGGAGATTTTAAGATGCTGCAAGGACAGGGAGAACCTTGCCAGTCGCTAGCTGGAACCTTGCTGCTGCTGCTGTCGCTGGAGAAAACATACGATCGCCACAAAATACTTCAGGAAGAACAATTTTAAACCGAAAACGAAGATGACCGCACGCCTGTCACCCAAAGGCAACAAAGCACCACGTTCCGTGTGGTGGGCTGAGCTGTCCTTGGTGGACACTGTCTTAACAAGGAAAACACTGGATGGACCATCTGAGCATAAAAACATGAGCCCAGGGAAGGGTCAGGAGAGAGGGCTGAAGGTTCTGCGTAAGAAAATGGGAGATATCTGAGGCGTTTTGGTCTAAGAAGAAAAGAGACGAGAAGAAAGAGACCCAGGCACCAGGACAGGGGCCGCAGCAGCGGGTGCCGCCCTGGGGGTTCTGCCTTCCCGGGCCGGCCGGTGATCCTCAGTTCTACCCCATCTGCGCGGGCACGCCTCTCCCAAACCTCCACGTGTACCAAGACCTTGTGCAGAGGCTTCTGGTGATCAAGGAAAAGAGCTGGGTCAGGAGGAGAGGAACAGGCGGGTCCCGCGTGAATCCCTGCATAGGCAGGAGCCTGGGCCAGGGCGGCCTGGAGACGCTGAGCGGCACCCCAGGAACGCGCAGAAGCCCAGGTACCCGGCCGCAGAGAAGGGACAAATACAGATAAATGTTCTTAAAGTTTATTTTAAAGTAATTTTTAAAATATCTATAGTCGAGTGTAGACTATACAAGCAACTACCTGTTACTCAGTCATTTGTCCTGCTGTTGAAAAGTTTTTATAAACAGTGACCCCCACGGAGACCCGCCGGAAACTTCTCCACCGTGACCCTCCTGTCCCACATTAACGTCTCTATTCTCCATCATAGTCAACGACCTGAAGCTTCTTTGTATCCAAATTGTTCTCAGAGAGGCCGAGGAGGAAAGCTGAGGAGTGAAGGACACTCTTCAGGCTCTTGATAGAAAATGCAAAGTTACACTGACAAGATGGCATCAATTTAGACTGTCCACAATACCAAGTTATCTACTTTTTTTTTTTTTTTTTTTGAGATGGAGTCTCGCTCTGTCGCCCAGGCTGGAGTGCAGTGGTGCAATCGCGGCTCACTGCAAGCTCCGCCTCCTGGGTTCAAGTGATTCTCCTGCCTCAGCCTCCCAAGTAGCTGGGACTACAGGTACCCACCACGCCTGGCTAATTTCATATTTTTAGTAGAGACGGGGTTTTGCCATGTTGGCCAGGCTGGTCTCAAACTCCTGACCTCAGGTGATCCATCCGCCTCGGCCTCCCAAAGTGCTGGGATGACAGGCGTGAGCCACCGTGCCCAGCCTTTTCTTAGTGTTTTCTTATCAACCTTTATTAATCAGTAAGGTTATTAATCTTTTAAGTACCATATTTTCCGATTTCATCCCAGTTTATCTTCATTTTGCTTACATCGCTCTCTGCTGTGCAATTTTACATTTTTATATCATTGTACTTATCATGATTAACTCATTAAGTGCTAACAGCAATTAAACAGCAACAACCATTGACCTTAATTTTTAAGGTTGTCTAATAACTTTGATATGGCTGGGCTGTGTCCTCACCCACATCTTGAAGTGTTGCTCCCACAATTCCCACGTGTCGTGGGAGGGCCCCGCTGGGAGGCCACTGAGTCACGGGGGTGGGCCTTTCTTTTCTGGTGATAGTGGGTGAGCCTCAGGAGAGCTGACGGACTTCAAAGGAGGAGTGTCCCTGCACAAGCTGCCTTTCTCACCTGCCGCCACGTCAGACACGCACGACTGTGAGGCCGGCCCGGCCACATGGAACTGCGAGTCTATTGGACTTCTTTTTCTTTATAAATTACCCAGTCTCGGCTGTGTCTTCATCAGCAGCATGAAAACGGACTAATATATTATTGTCTAATAACCATTAGAAAACTGATTTTCAAGAACCACACTAAAATGTAAGATCATTTAATTATTCAACCAACATGTACACATGTATACATTACAAACGAAAGAAAGTTACTTACCGAATCCAAAAAGCAAAGGTAAGACCCTGAGCTCTGGGCAACTGCTTGATTTTTAGAGTATCCGACTGTGGAAAAAAGAAGAGCAAAACTCTTATAATTCAGTTTCCCGCAGTTCTCTTTCCTAGAGCTTAGTATACAGTATTCTTTTTTTTCGAGACGGAGTTTCCCTCTTGTTGCCCAGGCTGGAGTGCAATGGTGCGATCTCAGTTCACCGCAACCTCCGCCTCCCGGGTTCAAGCGATTCTCCTGCCTCAGCCTCCCGAGTAGCTGGGATTACAGGCGTGCACCACCATGCCTAGCTAATTTTGTATTTGGGGTTTCTCTATGTTGGTCAGGCTGGTCTCAAACTCCCAACCTCAGGTGATCCGCCTACCTCGGCCTTCCAAGTGCTGGGATTACAGGTGTGAGCCACCGCGCCGGCCAATGTACGATATTCTCTAAGAAAGCTAGGAACATTTTGCGCTGCCACCAAAAACATGGGTCAGCTTTCAAAGGAATGAAAGGAAAGTCAGAGACAGACAATATTCCACCTCTGGTAGGTGGCATAACGAGAACAAGGATAAAACACAGAGTCCACCGGGCACTTCATTAAAGTCTGAAACACTCACTGAAGGAAAAAAAAATGAGATGGACCTTTACTGAGTACAGCACTAAGCTAAGTCCTGCAAATATTTTTTTAAACAAAATTAAAATACCCCTGGAAGGAAGTCTGTAAAGTCTACTCTGATGAAAGTCAGGATCCAGGATCCAGTCACAAGGGGGAAGTTGGGGGCTGGCACACGTGTGTGTGACGGGCTGGAGGTCACTGAGCTGGACACTCGGCAGGTGGTTTGCGTGTGTGTGATGGGCTGGTGGAGGTCACTGGGCTGGATGTTTGGTGGGTGATTATCTTGGCGTGCATCTCGGTCATGAGCTGAATGTGCGGCCAGCATCCCCAACACCAGAGTGGGTGCACGCCCCATGCCCCAGCTCTGACCGTAACAGACACCCACAGCGTCAACCCAACGGAGCTCAGTCTTCACGGCCACTGAGAGCAGCGGTGTCGTCAGAGCTCAAAACTGGGAACTACCCAAGCGCAGAACAGAAAAGCTGGCAACACACATGACAAGAAGGCACCCTCCACACCCTCCAGGGCGGCACACACAGTGGGTGCCTCTCCCAGGCTGCCGGGTAGGGCACTGGCCCGGAGCACAAGAGCAGCTGAAATTCTTCTGTGCTGTGAGAAACTAGGAAAGCAGCTGCCCTTGGGGAAAGGCGGTGACCAGCGGGACCTGAGGGGCTTCTGGGGGCTGGGATCTTCTGTTCTTCCTCAGGGTCCCAGTTACATGGTATGTTCAGCTTGCGAACCTTCATCCAGCCGTACAATGATGACGTACGCTTTTCTGTGTGGATATTACATTTTAACAGGAGTTTCAAAAAGTCTTTGTCTTCAAAGATATCACAACTGAGCTGGAAAAAGAGCTGAACGATGACCTATGGTTAAATGCCAAATGAACGGGATTGAAAACAGGGCTAGGGAGGCTTAGAGGGTCCCTGCCAGGGAGCTGTGGCAAGAGCCTGAGGCTGTTAAGAATGTAAACTGGCAGAAGCAGGCAGCCCAGGGCAGACCACCATCCTGGGTGCCGCTCTGTGGGCGGTGGGCAGTCTGGGCAAACAACATAACACTATTTGGGGCAGCCTATGTTGGGAAAGCAGGCACTGGGCAGCTTCGTGGGAACCGCCTGCTGGGCTAAGAAGGTTCAACATCCCCTGCCCGCAGGGGTAGCCAAGGAAGGCCTCTGAACCAAGAGTAACCGGCAGAAATGGACGTGTGGCAAGCTCAGCTTGGATGCGATGGCGGGGTGGGTGGGAGGCGGCATTTAGCTCAAAATGAGGGTGCTGAGGAGGCTCCAAGGGGCAGGATACCCACTTTCCCTACAAACGAGGCTGGTACCACCGGGCAGCCAGGAAGGTCACACAAAGCAAAAGAGATGTGCACAGAATTACACAGTAAATCTCTCTGGTCCAAACCAAGACAAGCTGCAGAAAGCTGTGGGTCTGAGGGGACAGTGGCCAAGTGCGCATTTCAGCCACACCCGTGTCCCTCTCCCGTTTCCACTACACGGAGGGGCCGGCAGGGCTCCCGCCCCACGGGGGCTGCCCTGTTCCAGGAGGGGGGTCATTGGCACACTCACGGCACCACTGGGACTGCGCGGCTGCACAGAAGTGAGACGCAGAGTCGCCCACCCTCTCTGCGTCCTCCAACCCGGAGCAGTGCCCCTCTGCAGGGTGGGGGGGCTTTGGACCAGGTAGCAGTTTAATTTCTAGCATTAATCCCTAGAGTTTAGCCAGCTCAACCCAGTTAGCCAGATGATCCCAGATGTCAAAAAGCCAGGGGCATAAACAGGTGCAGGCAGGAAATACACCCGGGGTGGCGAGCGCCTGCTCTGCCCTGGGACGGACGGTGGGCCGTGTCTCCAGAGCTGCTGCAGCCAAGCCTCCATCACCGCTGCAGAGCAAGGTGAGAGCCCGGAAGCTCCCCACGAGAAACACAGGCAGAGGGCACCTGTGGGAGCGAAGGGCCGGAAGGGGCCTCCCATGAGGCCTTCCACAGGCACGCCGCACTCACCAGGGCCTCCGCTCACAACATGGCTTGTCAGTGTCAGGTTTCAGGAGAGAATGGTACCCGTGAACCTGGGTAACGAGGGAAGACTTATCTCACTAAGGAAGCTGGAAGTTTCTCACAATGAATCCTGTGTTTGGCAGAGACAAGGAATTTGCTTTAATATTATTGCCTTGAAGAAAGTCAAATGTTTGTGCGGGACTCCTGTTTGGGGAGGCCGGTCCCTTTGTGAGGGGATCTGGTTGCCATGGTCTCGGCAGGAAAAATTCACATGGAGGCGAGATATTAACATTCCTTCCTCCTGGAGAGAAGAGGGTGGGATTGGGCTTCATTTTGGTTTCAGCGAGTGGCCACATTATTAGGAAATGCGGGGCTGAATCATAATACATGAACCAACCCATTTCAAATACCCAGCACTTCTGAAAAGAGACACTTTGGATCTATGTTATCTAACGGTCAATGTAACTCTCCCTATTTAAGAAAAAATATTATTACAGGAAAATACGTCCCTTTCAGCTATAACCAAACCAACCCCATTTTATTAAAGTGTAGAACAGGGTCCTCACGAGGTCTCCTTACACACCTTCAGACAGGCAGCAGGACGGCTCATTTCAGCCCTTCAACTTGGTCCTTCAGAACTTTACAACAGATTGCCTTTATTGTTGATAGAATTCATACAAATGGGATGTGACTCAAGTTAGAGCTAAGCTATAAAAAGTATTTAATGAAAAGCAAAATGTTTTGAATATGGACGAATGTTTTTAGACAAGGAGTGTCACAACAGTCACCAAAATACTTTAAATTTGTTTTCATCCAACTATAAAAGATGCAAAACACCCTCTAATATTCTTTAACTTAAAAGAACATTAGGCCAGACACGGCGGCTCACGCCTGTAATCCCAGCACTTTGCGAGGCCGAGGCGGGCGGATCACGAGGTCAGGAGATCGAGACCATCCTGGCCAACATGGTGAAATCTCTACTAAAAATACAAAGAAAATTAGCCGGGCGTGGTGGCGGGTGCCTGTAGTCCCAGCTACTCGGGAGGCTGAGGCAGGAGAATAGCATGAACCCGGTAGGCGGAGCTTGCAGTGAGCTGAGATTGCACCACTGCACTCCAGTCTGGGTGACAGAGCGAGACTCTGTCTCAAAAAAAAAAAAGAATATTAAAGGATGCTTATAGTAGTTTCAAAAACCAATTTGTCTAAACACATTTCAGAAGCAAGTTGAAACAGACATTCTACCAATTTATAGAGTTTTCTATTTCAAACCAACAAAAGATAATGAAAACAAGACACAACTTGGGAAAAACATCTTCCAAATACACAAGATGATGATGATGACGGACAGCTGCCAACACCTCCTGAGTGCCCGCCGCCCACTGTCCATCCCAGGGCGGAACAGGCACTTGCCTCCCTGGGTGCATTTCCTCCCTGTGCCTGTTTATGCCCCTGGATTTTTGACACCCTGCCGAGCGCCTGCCGCCCGCACCTGTTCTAGGTAACCTGCTGAGCGCCCGCCGCCCGCACCTGTTCTAGGTACGCTGCTGAGGGCTGGCTGCCTGCACCTGTTCTGGACACCCTGCTGAGCGCCTGCCGCCCGCACCTGTTCTGGGCACCCTGCCGAGCGCCCGCCGCCCGCACCTGTTCTAGGTACACTGCCGAGCGCCCGCCGCCCGCACCTATTCTAGGTACCCTGCTGAGCGCCCGCCACCCGCACCTGTTCTAGGTACACTGCCCAGGGCCAGCTGCCCGCACCTGTTCTGGACACCCTGCCGAGGGCCCGTTGCCTGCACCTGTTCTAGGCACCTTGCCGAGCGCCCGCCACCCGCACCTGTTCTGGGCACCCTGCCGAGCGCCCGCCACCCGCACCTGTTCTAGGTACACTGCCGAGGGCCAGCTGCCCGCACCTGTTCTGGACACTCTGCTGAGGGCCCGTTGCCTGCACCTGTTCTAGGCACCCTGCCGAGCGCCCATGGCCCGCACCTGTTCTAGACACCGTGTGGATTAGCTCATTTCACACCTCACAGTGCTCCAAGACGGGTACTGACTACCACGGCCTGTTCACGAATAAGGAAATGGAGGCAGGGCGAGGCGGCTGTGAAGCCGACTCCACCAGCCTGGCCCCGCTAGCCTGGCCCCACACCTGAGTCTACTTCCCTCCTGCCTCTTCTGAGCCCCAAAGCGCTGCAGGAGAAGAGCTGGGGCTGCGAGCTGCTCCTGTTCACTGAGACACCCCGCGGGTGAGCCTGTAATTATGTGAATCTCACAGATCTGAACAGGACCCAACAGAGGACTTAACTCCACAGGCTCTCACACAGGGACTTTCCGGAGGGACTCTAAACCCTCAGCCGCTTGCCCCTGAAATACGTCGTAGCTATAAGACTCCCTCAGGACCAAGTCCACTGGAAAGTGGGGCAAAGCCACCCATTCCGAGCACATTCTAAAGCAGTGGCTCCTGATCCTGGATGCATCTCAGAATCTTCCGGAAAGCTTTCAAAAGCCCAATGCCCATGCTGCACCCCAGACCAATTACATGAGAATATCTTAGGGTGAGACTCAGGCCTTGGTTTTATAAAACTCACTGATGATTCTAACATGCGGCAAAGTGGATGACCATTATTTTAGAGAAGTTGTGACTCCTCAAATCCGTAGGAACCTGTCCACCAACTAAAACTGTATCATCTGCCAACCTCGACTTTTTCAGCCCCACGCAATAGAGGCAGGCATCATTTTTTCAAGTCTTATATGGAAACTTTAAAGTCAAACTAAAAGCACCCTGATCTATTACAACCAAAGCTGAGAACACAAGCTAATCATTCAACATAGAAACAGAGGGTGAATGAAGAAACCTCGACATATCTTGACCTAGCATCATGAAATTTCAAAATTCAAAACCCCAAAAGAAAAATCGTAAATACTTTGAGAAACAATACCTTTAAAATAACAAGAGTCAGACTGGCATATGATTTCTTATTAGAAACACAGACACTAGCATATAATGAGGCAATCCCTTTAAAATTCTAAGAAAAATTAGTTTGCACCTAGAATTCTATACCCAGCCACACTGTCAATTGAGCATAAAAATATTCTTGAGCAAGAGAAATAAGCAGAAAAAAAAAGGTTGAAAAAATAATGGCTGAAAAATTCTCAAATTACTAAAATTTTACTGGAGGAGCCCAAGGGTATATGTGAACATGCAGAAGAAAAAAAATAGCAAACATAGAGATAGATGGATAAGTCTGAATCTGAAAATGGAGAGAAAGAAGAATGAAGAGAGTGAAGAGCATCTCAGAGGAAGCTGGAATACTATTAACTGTACCAACATATACACAATGCAAGTACCACAAGGACAGGCAAGAGAAATAAGCAGAAAAAAAAGTTTAAAAAAAAAATGGCTGGAAAATTCTCAAATTATTGAAAAACATTCATCTACACATCCAGGAAGCTCAACAAGCTCCATGCAGGATAAACACAGAAGATTCGCAGCTAAACACATCACTGCAAAAATGCTGAAAAAGCCGAAGATGAGGACAAAATACTGTGACGGGACAAAATCACTTGTCACTTACAAGAGACCCTCAATAAGGTCAATGGCTTACTTCTCACCGGAGACAACGAAGGCCACAGGCAATGGGATAACACACACCCACTGTAAACCATCAAGTCAAAAATGTGTGGGGGCCTGGGAGCTGTGACTCACCGCCACTGCCCGGCATCAGGACAGAACCAGTTTCTACTGAATTTGTATTTGCCTCTGAACCATCACAAAGCTGAAAAATGGTAAGTTAAATTATCGTAAGTTGGGGACCATCTGTATTCACAGTGCTCAAAGAAAAACACTGTCAATTACGAATCCTATACCCAACAAAGCCATCTTTCAAAAACGAAGAAGCAATTAAGACATTCTAAGATAAACAAAAACTGAGGAAGTTCACTGCAGGGCTGAAATGAAAGGACACTAAACAGGAACTCACAGACAAAGAAGAAATGAAGAACAGTGATAAAGTCTACTACACAGGTAAATATAAAAGATAGTATTATTTTGGTTTGTAGTTTTTCCTACATGCTTTTAAAACAAATACAGAAAACCAGCCGGGTGCTGTGGCTCATGCCTATAATCCCAGCACCTTGGGAGGCCGAGGCGGGTGGATCACTTGAGTCCAGGAATTCGAGACTAGCCCGGGCAACAGGGCAAAACCCCATCTCTACCAAAAATACAAAACTTACCCAGGCGTGCTGGCATGCACCTGTAGTCCCAGCTACTTGGAGGTTGAGGCATAAGAATCACTCGAGACGGGCGGATCACGAGGTCAGGAGATCGAGACCATCCTGGCTAACATGGTGAAACCCCGTCTCTACTAAAAAATACAAAAAACTAGCCGGGTGAGGTGGCGGGCGCCTGTAGTCCCAGCTACTCGGGAGGCTGAGGCAGGAGAATGGCGTGAACCCGGGAGGCGGAGCTTGCAGTGAGCTGAGATCCGGCCACTGCACTCCAGCCTGGGCGACAGAGCAAGACTCCGTCTCAAAAAAAAAAAAAAGAATCACTTGAATCCACTGGGTGGAGGTTGTGGTGAGCCAAAATCATGCCACTGTGCTCCAGCCTGGGTGACAGGGTGAGCCCCTGCACCTTACCACCGCTCACACACCAGAAAACAATTATAAATCTACATTCATGAAAATAACTTACGAATTTGTTAATGTTATACAATTGAAGCTAAGTATTAATTCAAACTACATTGTTATAAATTTAAGATGTTCATTGTAATCCTTACAGTAACCACTAAGAAGATCATTTAAAAATATACAGAAAAGGAAATGAGAAGGGAATCAAAATAGTACATTAGAAATAGGCAATTAAAGAGAAAAGAAGGCAGTAATACAGGATTGAGGAATAAAAAAGACATAAGACATAAAGCAAGCAAACAGCAAAATGGCAAAAGTCCTTCCTTGTCAATAATCACTTTAAATGTAAATGGAGTAAATTCTCCAATTAAAAGGCAAAGACTGGCAGAATGGATCTTAAAAATTATGATCCATCTAAATGCCGTCTATATGAGGAATTCACTTTAGATCCAAAGGCACAAATAGGTTGAAAGTGAAACAAGGGAAAGAGATATTCCATGCAACTAGTAATCAAAGCATGCCGGCGTGGCTGTACTGATATCAGACAAAATAGACTTCAAGTCAAAAATTATTATAAAAGACAAAGAAAGACTATATATTGATAAAAGGGTCAATTGATCAAGATGATGATGTAACAAGTATAAAACTGCACACATCTGATAAGAGTGTCACAAAATTAAGTAAGGCAAAAATTGACTGAACTGGAGGGAGAAACAGTTCTACTGCAACAGTCGGAGATTCAACATTCTACTTTCAATAATGGATAGAACATCTAGACAGAAAATAATAAAGAAACAGAGAACATGAACAATACTATAAACTAACTAGACTTAAAAGAAATATACAGAATACTCCACTCGACAGCAGCAAAACACACATTCTTAGGTGCACAGAGTGCATTATCCAGGACAGATGACACGTCAGGCCATAAAATGTACCTTAAACATTTTTTTAAAGATTGAAATTATATGAAGCATCTTCTCTGAGCACAGTGAAATGAAACTAGGAATAAATAACAGAAGTAAAACTGAAAAATTCATAAATGAAAGCTAAACAATATACTCTTCAGCAACCAATATATCAAAGAAGAAATCATAAGGCTAATTAGAATATACTCAGAGACAAATGAAAACAAAAACACAACAAACCAAAACTTTCAGGACATAGAAAAATCAGTGCATAGAAAGGAATTTACAGCTATAAATGCCTACATAAAAGAGGTCTAAAATCGAGAACCTAAAAGTACACCTTAAGAAGCCAGAAAAAGAAAAATAAACTAAACACACAACTAGCAGAAGGAAGGAAATAGTGAAGATTAGAGTGAAAATAAATAAACAATAACAAAGCAATAGTAAATCAACAGAAAAAGTTGATTCTTTGAAGACAGTCAACAAAATTGACAAACCCAACTTGACTAAGAAGAAAAGAAAGACAATTCAAAACGCTGAGATAAAAAGTGAAAGTGGTACATCACTCCCAAACTGAACAGAAGCTAAAAGGATTATGACAGTATGAAGAACTGTATGCCAAAAAATTAGATAACCTAGATGAAATGGACAAATTCCTAGAAGCAAACAAACTACCAAAATTGACTCAAGAAGAAATTAAAAAAAAAAATCTGAACACACCTATAACAAATAAAGAGATTGACTCAGTAATTTAAAAAAAGAAAAAAAACCTCCCAACAAAAAAGCCCAGAGTCAGGTGACTTCACTGATGAATTCTACCAAACGTAGAGAATCACTAACACCAATCCTTCCCAAACTCTTCCAAAAAAACAAGAGGAAGAAACACTTATTCTATGAGGCCAGTATTACTCTGATACCGAAGTCACACAAAGATAACATTTGAGTAGGAACCTATAGGCCAATATTCCTTATGAATATATACGCAAAAATCTTGAACAACATACGAGCAAACTGAATCCAGCAGTGTACCAGAAAGATTATACACCATGAACAAGAGGGATTTATTCCAATAATGCAAGGATGGTTCAACACAGGATATCAATCAACATAATATACCATCTTCACAGAATAAAGGGAAAAAACTATATGATCATCTCAAATGGGTGTAGAAAAGGCATTTGACAAAATCTGACACCCTTTCATGATTTAAAAATCCAACAAACTAGAATTAAAAGGGAACCTCCTTAGCATAACAGATGGTATTTATAAAAACCTGCAGCTAATATCATACTCAGTGGTGGAAGACTGGAAGCTTTTCCCCTAAAACTGCTTAGGAGAACCTAAGCAAGGATGCCCACTTTCACCACTTCTATTCAGCACTGTCCTGGAAGCACTAGCTAGAGCAATTAAGAAAGAAAAAGGCCATGAGTTTGAGACCAGCCTGGCCAACATGGCGAAACCCCGTCTCTACTAGAAATACAAAAAATTAGCTGGTTGTGGTGGCGCACACCTGTAGTCCCCGCTACTCAGGAGGCTGTGGCATGAGAATTGCTTGAACCCAGGAGGCAGAGGTTGCACTGAGCTGAGACTGTGCCACTGCAGTCCAACCTGGA
>NW_012110918.1:19512076-19513331 GCF_000951035.1 Colobus angolensis palliatus
AGGTACATCTTTAGTCAACAAGGAAATTCAAATTGAAACCACAATGAGATGCCATTTCACACCCACCAGCATGGCTGTAATTAAAAAAACAGAAAATAACAAGTGTTGATGAGGATATGTAGAAATCGGAATGTTCATACATCGCTGGTAGGAATGTAAAATGCATCTGCTGTGGAAAAGTTTGGCAGCTCTTCAGTATGTTAAACACAGAATTACAATATGAGCCAGAAATTCTACACCAAGGAATATACCCAAAGGATTTGAAAACCAGGGTTCAAACAACAACCGTACACAAAGGTTCATACTGTCACCATTCGCAGCAGCAAAGAGGAGAACAACCCACATGTCCATTGCCTGACAACTGGACACACAAAACCTGGTACACACGTACGACTGAGTGTTATCCTCCCGTAACGAGGAGCGGAGCCCTGATACACGCCACAGCACAGAGGAACGTTAACACATTACGCCAGGGCCCGGCACGGTGGCTCACGCCTGTAATCCCAGCACTTTGGGAGGCCGAGGCAGGTGGATCACGAGGTCAGGAGATCGAGACCATCCTTGTGAACACGGTGAAACCCCGTCTCTACTAAAAATACAAAAAATTAGCCGGGCAGGGTGGCAGGTGCCTGTAGTCCCACCTACTCGGGAGGCTGAGGCAGGAGAATGGCGTGAACCCGGGAGGCAGAGCTTGCAGTGAGCTGAGATCACGCCACTGCACTCCAGCCTGGGCAACAGAGTGAGACTCTGTCTCCAAAAAAAAAAATTTTTTTTGCTAAATGAAGCCAGTTACAAAAGAGCACATGTAACCTTACTCCATTCATATGAAATGTCCAGAATAGGCAAATCTACAGAGACAGAAAGCAGATGAGTGGTCGCTGGGGACAGAAGAACCAGCGTGCCACTGCAGAACACCACAGACTGGGTGGCAGAAGGGGTTTTTCACAGTTCTGGAGGCTGGGAAATCCAAGAGTAATGCTCCAGCAGAGCCAGTGTCTGGTGAGGGCCACTTCCTGGCTCACACAGGTGCCTTCTCCCTGTGTTCTGACAGAGCAGGAGGGGTGAGGGAGCTCTGTGGGGCCTCTTTTATAAGGGCCCTAATCTCATTCATGAGGCCCCACCCTCATGTCCTAATCACCTCCCAAAGTTCCCACCTAACATCATTCTGATACTATCACCCCAGGGGTTTCAAATACGAACTTGCGGGGAGGGACACAGAGATTCAGATCATAGTAGTAAATCCCTACCCAAGAAG
>NW_012110918.1:19515162-19516333 GCF_000951035.1 Colobus angolensis palliatus
AAAAAAAAAAAAAAACAAACAAAAACAAAAACAAAAAAAACTGAAAGGCATCAAACTGTTCCCAATTCAATGGTAAATCATAAGTTTTCCAAAGACTGATCAGAAACATCATTTTGGTTGAAACAAGTATCTGGGTATCTTCCAACCCACTCATGGAAATAACTGGTTGGTCATTTTCTAGGTGGAATAAGCATTTCAGCAAACCATGTTAGAGAATCTGCAACAAAGTAACCCCTTTAAGTAACCCCTGGCCCACAAAAAACAATGTTTTAACAAAGTATGGGGCAGGCCGTGTTCGGAGAACCGAGCTGAGCAAATGCGAGTCCTGAGGTCCATCTCTGGATTCCTCTGTTCTACCTTCGTTTTGCGCTGACTTGGCACTAGCATTGTCCTTTTCTCATGAAGCCAAAAACAAAAACTTCTAAAGTGGGATGGAGTAAAACCAGTGAAACCCAATGCCAACAAAACAACTGACTTAACAGGAGTTAAGTCTTAATTTTATACATTATAATACTAAGTGATACAGAGCAATACTCAGATATTAGTCTGTCCTCACCCTTAATTTATATCCAAAAAAGAAAAGTTGAAATTGTGTTGAAAACACAATTTAGTCAAGTTCTTTATAAATGAAACCTCACTCTATCCCTTCCCGGACTTAGGTTTATATGAATAAAACAAGTTCTGGCTAGGCGCAGTAGCTCACACCTGTAATCCCAGCACTTTGCGGGTCCAAGGCGGGTGGATCATCTGAGGTCAGGAGTTCAAGATCAGCCTGACCAACATGGAGAAACCCCATCTCTACTAAAAATACAAAATTACCCTGGTATGGTGGCGCATGCCTGTAATCCCGGCTACTCAGGAGGCTGAGGCAGGAGAAACGCTTGAACCCGGGAGGCAGAGGTTGCGGTGAGCCGAGAGCGCGCCATTGCCCTCCAGCCTGGGCAACGAGAGTGAAACTCTGTTAAAAATAAATAAATAAATAAAACGAGTTCCCTAATTTATTTACAAATTTACCTTAGTTTGGATTTACTTAGAGGAAAAGAAGGAAATAATTTTTCTCAAGATCTACAAAATATAATGTTTCTATCAAAGATAGATCTTGATTAATCTGTCCTCAATTTTAGTAAGACTGGAATAAACAAGAAAAGAAAAAAGGCTGGAATTAAAGGCC
>NW_012110918.1:19517208-19517518 GCF_000951035.1 Colobus angolensis palliatus
GTTTTCAGGGCAGGTGTTAGGATAAGCGCTGGGCACGCAGGCAGGTGTGTGGGCACTGAGCAGGCTGCAGGTAGGTGTGTGGGATATGCAGGCAGGTGCATAGGCAAGTGTAGGGCACGGGCATGTATGCAGGACACAGAGCAGGTGTCAGGGGTGCAGGCACAAGACGGGTATGTGGGTCATGGGCAAGTGTGCTGGGAATGTGTGAGGGCAGATGTGTGGGGCAGGTGTGCAGGCTTGGGGCAGGTGCGAGGGAGCGAGGCAGGTGTGCGGGCGCGGGGAAGGAGCGCGGGGCCGGCGGGCGGGGACG
>NW_012110918.1:19518792-19531444 GCF_000951035.1 Colobus angolensis palliatus
CCCCCAGGAGGAGGGGTGCCCAGGAGTGAGGCCCTGACCCCACTGTGAGGTCCCCCAGGAGGAGGGGTGCCCGGAGTGAGGCCCTGAGCCCACCAGGAGGCCCCCCAGGAGGAAGGGGTGCCCGAGGAAAGACATGAGCCCAGTGGCCCCGGGTACCCTCCACCTTTGCCCTCATTTCCGCCTCCCCATGCAGCCTTGGGAACTACAGGGCTGGGAACCCGGAGAAGGTGGCCAGAATCTGGAGGAGCTTGGAGGTGGCCTTCCCTGCCGGGAACACAGGCCAGGCCCCATCTGTATCTAACCTTGTACTTGAGGAGCACAGAGCGGATATCTCCAGATGTGAGTCCTGAACGCGCGGCCGGGAACCCCAGCAGTCCTGAACTTGTCAGGAGCGGCCTGCCATGAGAGGTCTCCCAGGCGCCTGTAAGGCCTCTGGAACCTCCCTGCTTGGAGGAGGTTGACTGGGGACAGGGCCGTGTGGGTCAATCAAAGGGACTGCTGCCATTAGCCCTGTGCTGTCTGCACACAGAGATTAAGCCCACTTGTGATTTGTTCCAGCTGATCTGAAGTAATGAGTAATTCACAATTAATGAGCACGGCTGTACGCAGCCCTTCCTGGACAAATCCTTGACTGTGTAAAACTAAGATTGAATGCAAACCATTCTGTCAATTAACCGTTACAACAAAGCCAAACTTCTGTTAAGCATCACTTCGTAGATGATTTTTTTTCCTTAAATTGCGTCCTTGTCTGCAAAGCCTGTTTTGCAAGTGGAATGCTTAAGTCACATGAGTGAAAATGCAGCCTTATTTACAGTTTAGCAAAAGCAACCTGAGAATTTGCTTCCAAGGACCTCATGTTCTCCAGAGACTGGGGTATGAGGAGTCACTTCATTGTAAAGGACTCGGTAAAAAGTAGCCCTGTAGCTGCCAGAATGCACTGTAGGCTCATGACAAGGTGGTAAGGGCCAGAGGTGAGGGGCCACAGATGGCTTCCGCACCTCCACAGCACACGGTATCCAGAACTGGGCTGGCCTCCCACCTTCCTTCCTGCACATTTCCTGCTGCCAGAAATTTGCTTTTTACTGACTTCCCCCTAATTCAAATTTGATTAGAATCTCCTCTTTGGGAACATTCAAAGTGCCAAGGTGCATTTCAGAAATGCAGGGTTGCAGGGGCGGGGTCCTGAAATCCAAGGGTGGTGGGGCCTGAGATCACTGCCCTAGCAATAGGAAGATCCTCGGGGAAAGGCCGGCAGAGGGCCTGGACCGAAGGCACTGACACCCTACCCTGGAGAGGCACAGGACGGGGGCCCTGGGACCTCAGAGCTGCCCGGGTTGAGGTCGTGTGGTCTTCGTTCAGAGGGAAGTGAGGTGGTGAGGAAAGATGAACAGCGTCATGTGGGCAGCAGCGGAGGAAGTGACACAAGATGCCCCACAGCTTTGGGTTCACTGAGTGGGCAGTTACAGTTATTTATTTTATTTTATTTTTGTAGAGATGGGGTCTCGCTGTTGCCCAGACTGGTCTCGAGCTCTTGGCCTCCCAGACTGCTGGGATTACCAATGAGAGCCATTGCAGATGACCAGTTTTCTTTATTTTTAATTGTTTATGCAAAAGTTTTGGTGAATACTGGCTATATGGAGAGGCCTCAGTACCAATTGCCCGGGGCCTGGAGTAGGTGCAGTGGTCTCAATGTGTGTGTCCCCCCAAACCATATGTTGACACAACCCCCAAGGTGATGTGGTTAGGAGATGGGGCTTTAAGCAGGTGACTGGGCCGTGAGGGCTCTCCTCTCAAGATGGATGGGTGCCCCTCTACCAGACTTGAAGGAGCCCTTCTGTCCCTTCCTCCATATGAGGACCCATAGAAGGTGCCATCTCTGGGGAACAGGTTGTCACCAAACACCAGATCTGCTGACGCCTGGATCCTGGACTTGTCGGCCTCCAGAACTGTGTGCAGCACATTTCTGTTGTTTATTCATCACATGGTCTGCGGTATTTTGTTACAGCAGCACAAATGGACCAAGACCCCAGGTCTCTAAATCGAGGAACTGCACAGCAGCCCCACAGTGCTGGGTGGGGAGGCAGAGATTCCCTGCAGGTCTGCACAGACGGTGTTAGACTTGGGGGACACTGGGTCCCCAGTAAGAATGACTCTGCCGTGAGTGCAGCTAGTGAGGGCTGAGTTCAAGCCTGAAAGACCAGAGCCAGATGGGTTCCTGAGACAGCCTGATCCCCAAGACCTTCGTGTGCCAAGTCTCCAGGGGATGAACCTCAGCAGACCTGGTTCAACCTCCCTTAGGCAGTGGGCACTGCCTGGAGGTCAGGGTCGCTTGAGACTGTACGAGGCTGCACGTGGTGACCACAGCACCCCCATAACAAAGCAGCCCACGAAGGCAGCTGGGCTGTTCGGCCGTGTGCACTGAGGTCATCTCTTCTACTCTGTCTCAGGTATTTAAAGGCTGACTGTGACTCACCATGTGGATTTAGTGTCTCATTGAGGAGTTGCAGCCCATGCTTTTTAAAAAGGTAATCTACAAAAAATAAATGAAAAGGTCTCCAGGACAGTAGACCAAGTGCGGATGTGGTCCCTTGAGTTCCATTTTTCAGCCACCCACATTCCTGGGATTCAGACCCGTGGGGAATTTGAATTGCACAGGAAAATCCTATGTCGGTTCCGGGGGATGATGGTGAATCGGGGGTGGGTGTACCGGACGGGAGCTCTGGGGGCAACAGAAGGAAAGTCAGCCTGTGAATTGCAGAGCCTGGACAGAGAAGTCGAGGTGATGGTGTTCTGCAGATCCCTGAAATTCTATGACATGTCAGAGGGAAGGGACAGCCCCATGTGGCCCCTTGGAGGGACCAAGGCCCTGCCCAGTGCCTTGCACAAGGCGGCAATCAGTGTTGGCTCCACCAACCTGCACCCTCAGGCCTTCTGGAAAGAGGAGATCCGACTGGCTGAGCCTCTCCAAACTTCCAAGCACTGCAAATGCCTCATTCAAGCCCAGTGTTGCATGACTGAACTGAAGCCAGAGTCTGCTTTCCTTCCCCGGGCCTGCAGGAAGCAATGAGGTTCCTGTCACAAGAAGCGTTCTGTGATCAGCCAGGCAGATGCTGGCCGTGGTTTCTAGGGGAGCATCGAGTACCAGGGACAATGTTTGCTTGGATTCCCCTGTCCCGCCCGAGCCCAGAACACGGAGCCGGGGTCAGGGGCTTGTACATGGAGCGTTTCATGCCCAGGAGGCTGGGGCAGGGGCCGGGAAGGAGCGCGCGGGCCAGGACCAGCGTCCTGTGCTGAGGGCGGCATTGAGGGCTGGACCCTGGACCTCCACAAGCCTGGAGAATTTTCCCTCTGAGCAGTGAGGAGCCTCTGCTTGCTGTCAGCTGGAGCTGCTCCTCAGGGCATTTACTCCCCTGGCCCTGGGGTGGTGACTACAGGATCCCACAGGTGTCCCAAGGCCTGAGGCTCTTCTCACAGCGGAGGCCGCTCTGCAGAAACTGGAGTTAGGACCCAGAGGGTGGGACAGGCTGACTCAGAGGAGTGGGCTGTCAGGCTGGCAGGAGGAGCAGACGTGCAATGAGACTGAGCCTCACCTCCAGGGATGGCCCCGTGAGCCGGAACTGCCCGGCTGCACACTCAGCACTCGAGGCGGGTTCAGCAATGAGACTGCAGCCTCACCTCCAGGGACAGCCCCGTGAGCCAGAGCTGCCCTGCTGCACACTCAGCACTCGAGACGGGTTCAGAGGTGATCTAAGCCCACAGATCTCCAAGTCTTGAGAGAATCTGTGGTGGGTGGCAGGTGCCTGCGGACGCTGAGTGTGCAGCCCCAGTCACGCTCAATGCGGGGCCACCTGTGTTAGCCGCTGACGTGGACAGGAAAGGCCTGTGCTGAACAATGTTCCGTGTTCAGTGAGACACTCTCCTCCTAAACAGGAGCGGAAGGCGTCTTGTGGGGGCTGCAAGCGAAATTTATGGAACTCGCTCTCGTGAGATATGCAACGTTTTTCACATGTGGGAGAAAGGTCTGGGATCGACTGGTGCCTGAGAGAATGCTGAGGATAAACGGGAAGCAGGACATTCCAGGGCACCTCTGCATCTTGCATGAGACCTTGTGAGGGCCCCATGGTGGCCCTGACGTCACTGTCAAAGCTGCAGCTGCCCCCGCATCCACCTCGGCCTCCCTCGGGCGTCCTCCCCAGATGGCCCTGTCAGCTCACATGGAAGACAGCTGCTGAGAAGCAGGTGTGATGCCAGGCCGTGGGAGAAGCCACATCTGGACAGTGCATGAAGCCAGTCCAGGGTCCACACTGGGACCTGCTCTCAGCTCTGCCACGTCCTGGCCTGGCCAAGTGGCCCTGGCATGCCAGCCATGGTGTCCACAGAGGCATCCATTCCTCATGGCAGAGTGGAGGCAAAAGTCAAGTTGGCCAATGTGGGCGAGACGCCTGGCCGACCTGGGGAGCCGCACCACCCCTCCCCACATTGTGCTGCTGACTGAGGGGTGCTCAGTGCCACGGCTTCACACAGTCAGTGCACAGACATGACCGCCGGCCTGAGAAGCTGCCGCGTGCACCTGGCCCACCAAGTCGGCAGGGAGGCGGGGCAGTGTTGGTGTGGATCACGGAAGGAGCTGGCTGCCCAGCCATCCCCGTGACTGGATGGAGTCCTCAAATGTTCCTGTGCATCCTCTCTGGGATGGGATCGGTGCCAGGGCCCAGGGTAGTTTGCAAATTGCAGGTCGTGGCTGTTATACCAGGGGTCAAGGGGTCAGTACACTGGGCTCTAACTGGCAATTCCTAGAAATAAAATCTGAGTCTGTCTCATATATAGTAAGAGCTGCATTGATCTGTAAAGCGTGTGTTGGTTTTGCACGTTCTGTGCCAGAGTGTGCTGGACCGAGATAGAAAGCGCATTTCTCGCTGTGGTGCCTGCCACAGTCTGGAGGGAAAGATGAGTCCATAGTTCTAATGTGGGGTGGCGGGTGCTGTCTACGCAGGGAGTCCTAAGAGCCCACGTGGGACATGAGCGGGGCCGGAGAGGCTGGGGCAGGGGTGCCTGGGCCAGGCCCTGAGAACTAATATAGGTTATTCAGCTACTAAAGGTGCAGGGCTCAGCCCAAAGTCCCTGGTGACCCAAAGAGGGTGTGAGTCTGACGCTGCTGCGGAAGGTGGGGCTCACAGCAGGCTGCTGGGGCACCATTGCTGGGGGAAGGCCCTGTCCCCAGCGCACACGTAGACAGCCCTTCAGAACCTGTGCAGCAGACAGTGTGGCCAATGCAGCTGCACCCTGGCCTGGTCCCCTGTGCTGTGCCCAGTAAGGAAGATGCCCCTGCCCAGC
This sequence comes from Colobus angolensis palliatus, assembly GCF_000951035.1. Taxonomy (NCBI): domain Eukaryota; kingdom Metazoa; phylum Chordata; class Mammalia; order Primates; family Cercopithecidae; genus Colobus; species Colobus angolensis. The sequence goes on from NW_012110918.1 coordinate 19,524,127, forward strand.
CCGTCCATGCACCCTCCAGAGGCTGTCAGCTGCCCAAGACCCACACTGGCTCTTGCAGGCTAGAGGAGGGTTCAATGGCCGTTTGGGTCCTGTCCCCGTGGAAACACCGACTTCGGGTACCAAAAGCCTGAATGTACAAATTCATGGAGCATGACCTGCCTGGTGCCAGTGGGTCTTCGCATTCTTCCAGTGCCCTCTGAACTCTTAGGCCCCTGTTCTGGCGGACTTGGCCCAGGCACCCGCAGGTAGGAAGCACAACCCTGCTCCCAATGCCCGGAACCTGCTCCACACACCTGAGTTACCTCCTGGGCATCCGACACCAGGACAGGCCTGGAGGCTTCCAGCCACCGCCACCTGGCACACCCAGCACCTGCAGATCCACCACCTTAAAACCCACCTCTACTGCCCCGTGCCACGGTCCCTGTGGGGCCAGGCCTGCCTGGCACATCCACCTTTGGGTCTCCCTGCCTCACCTTCTTGCGTATCCACAGTGAACAGGGCCATCTTTCCAAAATGCAGGTCTGGCCGGGCGCGGTGGCTCACGCCTATGATCCCAGCACTTTGGGAGGCCGAGGCAGGTGGATCACATGAAGTCAGGAGTTCGAGACCAGCCTGGCCAACATGGTAAAACCCTGTCTCTACTAAATATATAAAAATTAGTGGGATGTGGTGGCACATGCCTATAATCCCAGCTTCTTGGGAGGCTGAGGCAAGAGAATTGCTTGAACCTGGGAGGCAGAAGTTGCAATGAGCCGAGATCTCACCACTGCACTCCAGCCTGGGCAACACAGCAAGACTCTGTCTCAAAAACAAACAAACAAAATGCAGATTGAATCCAGGCTCAGCTGGTGACAGCCGCAGCCACCCAGTCCCTGTCCTTCTCAACACCCCCTCATTTAGGTAGGACCTAAAGTGAATTCCTACTTGTCCTTCAAAGCCAGGCTCCAGCATCACCTCCGCCGGGGATCTTCTCTGACTTCCCGTCGGTTTCAGAAGCCTCTGGCGGCCCCATGCAGAGAAGACTGTTCTGCTCATCGCTGGCACACGGCAGGTGCTCGTCAGTGTCGTTGAATGACGAGATGTCTCATAACATCCTTCATAAACAAGGGCCTGGTGGGGGTTTATAAATGGGTCTCTCATAAGTTTAATTGGTGAGACTCGGTTGTATCAGACAATGAAGTGTTAAAAGCTGCAATTCAAAAAAGTAACGTATTGACATGCAAATATAAAACGAACACACGTTGATATGTTTGGATCTGTGCCATCCCCTTGGTGCCGTCCTGTGACAGTTCTCTCGGGATCTGGTTTAAACGTGTGTGGCCCCTTCCCCCTCGCTTTTCCTCCTCCCGTCATGTGAGACACTCGCGTCCGCTTTGCCTTCCGCCACGAGTAGAAGCCCCCGAGGCCGCCTCAGAACAGAAGCCGCCATGCTTCCCGTACAGCCTGTGGAACCCTGAGCCAATTCAACCTCTTTTCTTTATAAATTACCCAGACTCAGGTATTTCTTGATAGCGATGCCAGAATGGACTAATACACGTGTTATGTCAAAAGTTTTCTTTAACTTATTAATTCATGGGGGAAGCAGGAAGATATCAAAACTGGTTCAAAGAAAAATCCGCAGGTTTAGGCAATCGGGCTGAAATGAACTTGCTAATACAGTCGTCCCCCGTATCCCTGACTGGAGTTGTCTGTGCTCCACCCCGGAAAACAGGTGAGCACAGCACAGTTAGATATTTTGAGAGAGAGGGAGATACTACAGTCACGTAATTTTTATTACCGTGGATTGTTATAATTACTCTGTTTATGATTGGTGATTGTTAATCTCTTACTGTGCCTATTTTACAAATTAAACTTTATCAAAGGGATGTGCATATAGGACAAAACAGTCTCTACAGGGCTCGATACTGTCCAGGGTTTCAGGCATCCACTGGGGCGCTTGGAACGTGTCTCCCAAGTCATCACCAAACCAGCCAACATCCACAGGGCCTGAAACCTCCCCTTCGGATTCTCTCTTCCGCTGGTGGAAATCAGCAGCGTCTCCACTGACGAGTTTCTTCGCACCTCTGTGGGCTCCTGTGTGTGACCATCCCCTTCCGGGTGCTCAGGGAGCTTGTCTCACGGCTCTGTCAAAGATGAGGAAGGCGCTGACCACTGCAGCACCAGAGAACCCGGGGGGTCGCCTGGCAGCCTCCTCACCCATTTTAATATCTTCTCCACATTTTCCTGAGGAAGCCTCAGCACAGACACTCACAGCATCGTTGGGCACAACTGGGTCTGGCAGCAGAAGGCCAGGGGGTGCATGGCCTCCTCCTGAGGCAGGTGTGCAGAGCTGGGGAAAGGCAGAGCGTAAGGGCTGGGCTCTGGCTGTGGGACCCACCCAGCGGTCTCCCCTCTGGGGCGGGGAGGTGCAGCGAGAGCATGGGGGAGGCAGGGAGCGGAGCCTAACGGTCCACCCCGGGAGGAACCATCAGCCCACAGCCCTACACCAGGCTTCCTGTGGGCCCTGGGCAGTGACGCTGCCCCCTCCACAGGCCACCAGGGCCATAAAGGCAGGTAGGACCCACACCTGTTAACGGGGAACTGTGCCAGCAGCCACCCGGAAACCCGTGGCCTGTACGGTATTCCGTGCCGGGGGGAGTCAGCACCCGGCCCCCAGCGGCTTCCCCGAACCCCACTGTCTGAGGCTGTGTCAAAGCTTGCCCGGTGTTTCCTGGAAGACGCTCCTCCCGGATCCCTTGCTCCTGCCCGCCCTGCTGGGCCAGGAATGCAAACCCCAACGGCTGTTCCCCGGGTCGTTTCTTAGGGGTGTGTGCACGGTGACCGATGCCTGTCTCCGGGACGAAGAGCTGGCACACTGTCTGCCTGCGGGACAGCAATGGCTTCCCAGAGCTGAGGGCCTCTCCTGTGGGCAGCCCCCTGCACAGGCAGCATCTGTCTGGGCCCCCGCACATCGCCACTGGGGAAGGGGCTTGGGAGCCCACTCAAGCGTGCTGACCCTCTGGTTCTGCTTTTGCCGCGAGTGATAAGATCCTCTGTCTCTGGCCCCAGCAGTCTGGTGCCTCCTGCCAGCACCCATGAAACAGGCAGACTTGTTAGCCTGAAAGTAAAATCTCAGGCCCCTGCACAGTTCAGACGGCATCCGGCACAGTCGGGGCTGGTCCCTGTCCTCACAACTGCAGGGCCTGGGGTACCCCGACCAACTCCTGACTCCCAGGACCTGGCTCTGGGGCCATCCAGGCCGAGTTTTCCTAAGCTACGAAAGGCAACCTGGCAGCCCAGCTTATGAAGCTTGAGCTCACGCACAGACACACTGTCCCCTTCGTGCCTTAGGGCTGTCCCTGGCACCTGCCTGTCCCTTTTGCAGGAGGTCCTTCTGCTAAGTGGTCTCCAGCTCTGTCTCCCTAAACCGACCGCCTGTTGGGGCAGGGACAGGGTCTTCTTGTCTACTGCCAACTCCCCGTGGCTGGCAGTGTCCAGTGACCACGTGAGCCGGTTACGGCCACGGCGCCAGGATGAGGTGGCTGGGAACGTCCCAAGCAGCAGCTTGAGGAGGGAGACGGTTCCTTAGAATGGGGTGTGGGAGGGTCTCCGACCAAGCTCCTTGAGAAGCAAGGCCTTAGCCTCTACACCTGCAAGGAGGGACGGCAGGCGTGGACTCCAGGACAGGCTCCGTGTCCGGGCAGTTCCAGCCCTGTTATCACGTGGCCCACGGCCACACAGCACAGAGACCCCACACAGGGAGGTCTCCCTCCCTGCTCTCCCCCTCACCCTGGCCCCTAAAGTCCTGCTGTTTATTTGGTTGGTTCTGGAAGGAGCTCCATGGCTGTGTGGCTTTGCTGTGCACCATGCGGGTGGCGGCCCGCAGAGCTTGGTGCCCAGGAACCGCTGATGGGCTGAAGGAGGAGCGCCTGAGAGTGCCAGCGAACCAGCGAACCGGCCCTTGCAGCAAACACATATGACCGACCTCACACCGACATCTAGTTAGATACGGATTCCATTATTGAAATAACGCAAACTTTCCAAAATGCTTAAGTGAATTTCATAGGTGGGTGTGGAATTGCCAAACGCCAGGTGTATACTGCTGGGTTGGATTATCTGGTCATTTTGATCTGTGAAGTCAGGTAATAATTCAGGCCTCCCAGAGTTTCCATTGTCCTGTTCTACGGTCAAGCCGGGGCTGCAAACCAAGTGCGCCCCTCCCCACGTCCCGGCTCCGTCTGGCTCCACATGCCTGTGCGGGCTGCAGAGTGAACCAAATGTCAGGTAATTCCACATAAACCCACGTTTGGATTTCAGGCTTCTCTTGGAACTGACCGTCTATAACTCCGGGCTCACACTGTTCTGCTGGTACCTGGCGGGGGCTGAGCGAGAGCCGTTCTCTCGCTCCTTCCCCAGCCACGTTGTCCGCCTGGACAAACAGGCGGAATTCTATTAAGGCTGTGAACTTAAGAGAAATCCGGAGCTGAGAGAGGTGCTGGCCGTGCCTCTGGTGCCTTTGGGAGGCTCCTGGCTGCTGTCTGTGCAGGCCCGGCCTCAGACCTGGCTCCCTGTTCACCCTGGGAGTGGCCCACCCATGGAGGGAGGTGCTCCCCACCTCAGCACCCAGCCCTGCAGCCCCTGTACCATCTCTCCCCGGGGCAGCTACCTCTGCAGCCAGGTCCAGGCCTGGGGAGCTAGAGGGCACCAAGCCGACAGCAGGTGAGGGGCCCGCGGGCCAGCACAGGTGGGTCAGGTCCTAGCCCACTTGTCATACAGGTCATGTGGGACTTAGCCTGCTTCCCCCTCTGTTTAATATCTGCACCCCTAAATAGTGCAGATGCCAAGAGAGAGGGATTGGAGACTGGGAGATTCACAGAGGATTCAGGGGGCAGCTTGGGGGACACATGCTGTAGCCCTGCTCTGATGTCAGACACCGAGGACCCCGTGAGACCCTCGCCCAGGCCTCCAGAGAGAAAGGTCAGCCGGTGGCGAAGGCCTTGTGCTCAGGGCTGCATGCTGATTTTAACCAGCTCTAGCTCACCTTGGAAATGCTGACGCCAGCAGGATGACAGCAGGTGCAGGGTGCAGGTGGGTGTTGGACCCCCCAGGTGGCAAATGGAAGCGCCTGCAGGGGACTTGGTCAGAGGGAGCCTCACAGAATGTTCTGGGCCAAATCTGGTCGTGAGACCCGGGGCTGGCGTCTTCCCGACACGTGAATTTGGAGGGTGTGTTGGTCAGGATTCCTGGCTGAACTGGTTCGCACTGGTTTGAAGTCAGGCAGGTTGGCTGGTTGCCCGCGTCACAGGAAGGCGAACAGGACATAGAGCCCCAGCCTCTGCCCGTGACGCCTCTCTGGGTGGACATGGGTCTCTGCCTCCCCTGGAGGCCTGGACGGCAGCCAGGAGCAACTGAGCTTCCTGCCAACCTGGTGACCCCAAAGGTTGGAGGCTGAACTCCCCCCAGCTTCAGCAGAACCGATGTTCATCAACTCATCCCAGTTGGCCTGGAACCTTCCTGATGTTAGCAGGGAGGGTCCTGAGTCCCAAGAAGCCTTCAGTCCCCAGCATGCCCTGTGGGTCGGTCACCGAGCCCCGGCTTGCAGCCCGCAGTCTGGGCCTGGGCACGGCCAGCTGTTACCAGCAACCCCATCCCAGTCCCACAGACGGGGGAAGACAAGACAGGTTGGGGGCTGGGCAGACAAGACCAAGCCTCTGAGCAGCCGGCAGGTGGGCACAGGACGTAAAAGCCCCAGCATCCGGGGCCCAGGCTGGTCGCCCGGGCGAACGCGGAAAGCGTCTGTTTCTCTACACTCGAATCACTTCACACCAAACGTGCAGGTTTTTCACACCAAGCAGCTTTGCACTTCTCGGTGGACGCCAACGGGGTATCCCACAATTCAGTTCAACTCTCACACTGCCTGGAGGTAGCACAGACTCCACAGGCTGGGGCTCGGTCCCACAGGCTGCCCCTCTGCAGACGCCCCTCCCAAGTATCGGGCGCCGTTGCCCCGCAGGCATTCGCCTCAACCCCTCCAGTCCTCTCTGGGATGAGGGGGGCTGGTAACAGGGGTCACAGGAGAAGAGAGCGGGGGCAATAACGGGGGTCACGGGAGGTGACAGTGGGGGCGATAAGGGGGGTCACGGGAGGTGACAGCGGGGGTGATAACGGGGGTCGCAGGAGAAGATAGCAGGGGCGATAATGGGGGTCGTGGGAGGTGACATTGGGGGTGATAACGGGGGTTGCAGGTGACAGCTGGGGCGATAATGGGGGTCACGGGAGGCGACAGTGGGGCCATAAGGCGGGTCACAGGAGGTGACAGCGGGGGTGATAACGGGGGTCCTCCCAGGGTGAGATCCGTGGGGGTTGCAGGTTGGAAGTTGGGTGCTCCCCCCATCGCACGCTGGCCCAGGAAGCCCAGCCGTTGGGGCTGTCAGGGTGGAAATCACATCTTCAGGTGAGGACAGCAGGACCTGGCACCTTCCCGCGGTGACCCCAGAAGGGAGGGCTGGTGGCCGCCCTGCCAGAGTCCCCCTAATTTCACCTTTTTCAGTAGGGAAGCATCTCCCTAATTTCACCTTTTTCAGTAGGGAAGCATCCCTGAGGTTCACCTAAAATCACGATATTTCAGGAAATGGTTGAGGCTGCTTGTCATTTGTGGAAATCACATGTGCCTAAGTAGAGAGAATGGGGGGAGGGCGGGCAAAATGAAACCCAGGGAGCTTGGCAGGTCCGGCCACAGGCCTGACCCCGCGCTGCTAGGGGTGCCTGGGAGTGGTGCGGGGGTCACGGGTGATGAGGGTGACGGGGTCAGGTGCCAACCCCCACGGGCAGGGCTCGGTGCCCACCACACCACACTGTCAGAGCAGCCCGAAGGTGGCCAGCGCTGGGCATGGGTTCCCCCCATCCTCTCTGAGAGCCGGCTGGGCTGGGCGGGGGGCTGGCAGGGTCTGGCTGTTCTCAAACAGGCCCCTTCTCAGAAGGTGCTAGAAACTGTGTCCCTTCCCAAAAGCTAGTATGGGTGCCAGAGCTCCAGGGCACCAACTGATGGTGAGCTGGGGCTGGGACAAGGGCCAGTCCTTCCCCAACCTGCTGGATCTCCCACACGCTTCCACCTGCTCCCACCTGCTCCCTCACACACACGCTCCCACACGCTCACACATATTCCCACACACATGCTTCCACCTGCTCCCACATGCTCCCACAGACGCTCCCACTTGATCCCACACGCTCCCACACGCTCCCACATGCTCACACATGCTCCCACACACACACGCTCCCACACTCTCACACACACACTCCCACCTACTCCCACATGCTCCCCCACACACACGCTCCCACA
>NW_012110918.1:19532240-19541514 GCF_000951035.1 Colobus angolensis palliatus
CCACACTCTCACACACACACTCCCACCTACTCCCACATGCTCCCACACACACACTCCCACACGCTCACACACGCTCCCACATGCTCCCACACGCTCCCACACACATGCTTCCTCACGCTAATGCATGCTCCCATACGCTCACACACGCTCCCACATGCTCACACACACACACGCTCCCCCCACACATGCTCCCACACGCTCCCACATGCTCCCTCACACTCACACATGCTCCCACACGCTCCCTCACGCTCCCACATGCTCACATATGCTCACACACGCCTGCCACGCCCCTTTGTCTAGTGGCTTCTGGCCCCTCTTCCGAGCCAGGGAAGGAAGGAGCAGTCAGGAGCTGTAGTTGCCCCTGTAGTTGTCAGGCTTTGCGCACAGAACCTGCCAGGAGGTGTCTGCCCTGAGGTGGATGGGGCCTACGTGGCCGGAGCCGCAGGACGTGAAAGGCAGACACCCAGTGCTGAGGTGAGCCATGTGGGATGCCTCTGGGGAGGACGCTGCAGCCCTGATCTCCGGGGCCTTCCTTCCGGGCCCCCACTGCTGCAGGACACCCTTTGCTGCTGCACAAGCTTGCGGAGTCCCCGTGTGTGCAGGGCTGGGAGGGAGTGTGCTGTGCCCAAAGGTGGCTGGGACAGTCTGCTTCAGGGGGCTGCAGTCTGGGGCACAGGCTGGGACTGTGCCACTGTGGAGGCTTCTGGGGGACAGGGTGCAGGGAGTGGACAGGACAGGGACGGCTCTCCCCAGCCCAGCCGGTCAGCATGGGCCTGACCTCTACTTTGAGCATGGTGGCTTGGCCTCTGGCCTCTCAGGGTCCCCGCTGGGTCCCTGCTGAGCTGCGCTGATGACCCCTCATTGGCAGGGGGGAGGCTGTGGGACCTTGGGGGCCTGAGATGCCTAGAAAGGGTTAGGAGGGGACCACGGGTGGGCAGGGCTGGGAGGTGGCCCGGCAAGCAGCCTGGGGACATTCAGATGCTGGTCACTCAGGGAGCTGGTAGCCGCTCTGCTGCCCCTCACTGAGCTTTAAAGCAGTGAGAACAGACGATGCCCAAAGACACCCACAAAAGCGCTTCCTGTTGACATCAACACACTCGTAGGCCTTTCTCGTCCGTGCCCTCCAAGGCCGGCATCCCCCAGGCGACCACTGGACCACAAAAAACAAAGTCTTGCCACCCAGCCCCCACTCTGCCACTCATTGTCTTCCCGTCGCCTTTCAGTGGACTCAGCCATGGTTTGTTTTTTGAAATTGAGTTTGAAATCCAGATCCTGCCCCATAGGCACTGGTGCCAGCATCGCGGCTGCGGACCAGAGCTCTGCAGAGTTTCTGCTGGAAATGAGAGTCAAAATGGAACCATCGTGTGCCAAATCCCATGCGGAGCTCTACACACACGTGGCACACAGGCTCACACTGGCATACACACACACACACTAGCACACACATGCTCACAATGCACACTCGAGCACACACACGCATGTGCACACACACATGCACACAGGCACACACACACCTGAGTGCACACATGCTCACAATGCACACTCATGCACGCACACACACGCATGTTCACACACATGCACACAGGCACACACACACCTGAGCACGCACATGCTCACAATGCACACACACGCACGCACACACACGTGCACACAGGCATGCACACACACACACGAGCACGCACATCCTCTCAATGCACACTCGAGCGCACACACACACACACACACACACTTGCACACAACACCCAGGGAGTCCCAGGGAGCCCAAACCGACCCTGGACAGGGCCAGGAGGTCAAAGGGGAAATCCCTCTTTTCTTTTTTCTCTCAGAAACCCCAGAACAACAGACTTTTTGTCAACAAGCATCCTCACTTTTGTAGTCAAAAAGTTTGTTTTAAAACATTTTAATGAGCTCTCTAGACTCAAATAATCATCTTCTTCACCTTGTTTTCTCTGTGACACGCCAAGGGCTGGCAGGCAGGAGGCTGCCCACAGTCAGGAGGGTTGGCGGGAAGACGCCCTCCCCCACCGTGCTCTGGACACGACGCAGACACCGAGTGCCCCACGGTCCTTCATGCTGCGGAGGGTAGGACAGAGCCAGAGGGTGGCGAGGAAGGGGCAGATCCCAGTGACTGCAGCCACTGCCATGAGGAGACAGGGACAGGGCTGCTGAGGTCGAGGCAGGGAGTGGGGAAGCTGGAGTGGGAGGCCCATGCTCCAAATTATACAGGAAGCCAGAGCCTCCCTCCTACTGAACTGGGCCCTGTGGGGTTAGCATCACGAAGTCGCTCTCAGATGGGGAGCTGGAGGGTTGATCGCCACCAAGTAACGCAGTTTAACAGTGGACGCTCCTCGTCACCCTGCAGCACCTCACTAAGCCCAGCATGGGCTCCCAGTGCCCCTAGGCCCACGTCCCTGTCAGCCACGCCCTGGGTTTGGGCCCCCAAGAGGCCCCATGAGGCTGTAGTTGTTTTCTGGGTAAACTGTGTCCCCCCATCATTCATAACAATCTCTCTGTCTCCTTCCCTCGCTTCTTCCCTCCCTGTTTCCTCCCTCTTTTCCTCCTTCCTTATTTTCTTCCTTTTTAAATAATTTGTTTTCTCATCTTCATAGCAATACCTAGTCGTTGTAGGAAAAATGGGGACAGTATTAAAATTCCACCGCGGAGTTGAGGGGAGACGTCCCCAGCTCCTGTCACTGTCGCCACACTCTGCAGTTCACGTGACCTCATTGCCTTACCCTCTCCCTGGAGTCGCTTGTGAGCCTGGTGACAGCAGCCATTTGACCCCAAGCTCCTCCACGTGGGGTCAGGCTGCCCCAAGCCTCCTGCTCTGACTCCTGCTGGGTTGGGCCTTGTTGCACCCCCACAAAGCGCACAGTGCCAGCTGCTCCTCCTCCTCCTCACCCTGGCTTGAACAGGTGCACGAGCATGCAGGTCACCTCTTCCAGGCAGCCCTACAGGAGTGCACCCCATCAACACTGACTGAGCCCCCCAGACAGTGTTTAAAGGCTGAGACTGCCAGCTAGGATTTGGGGAGGGGTCCCTGCCTCTGTGGGTCCTGTCTAGTTCTGGCCCAGGCTGACAAGGAGGAGCATCTATGGGGGGAGCTGGTGCAGTGCGGGGCATGGTGGGGTGCGGGGGCTGGAGGGTGTGGGGAGGAGGGGGCTCAGTCATCTTTTATGAGCCTGAACTGAGGCCCAGGACACACAGTCCACCATCCTGGGTCTGGACAGCGGGTCCCTCTGGGCCGTCTCACTTCCGCAAACTTCAGCAGAGGCACAGCACCGGCACTGGGGCTGCAGGGGCCTCCTGGCACCACTGGGAGAGTAGAGTGGAGCCGCGGCACAGGCCCGGCCACCTCTCCAGGAGAAGGCACCTGGAGTCCTCAGGTCCTTGTTGGGACAGCTGGTGCCAAGACTGGGCCCGCACATTGCAGCAGGCAGGGTTGGGGTGGGGGGCTCAGCACCTGCTGTGTGGATGGGAGGGACCCCTCCACGCATGAGGAGAAAGCCCACCAGCTGGCCTCGCTCCTGCTGCCTGGAGGGGTTTCTGGAGGGAGTGATTCCTCCGCTGAGTCTAGGCAGGCACGGCTACAGGAAGAGCGTGAAGCCGGCATTCCCGGGTGATCCTGTGCACTCTAGCTTGGCCCTCCGGGAGGCACACCTAGGCCCTGCCCCACCCCTGCCTTCACTTGCTCAGGCCCCACCCTGCTGGGCCCCTCTCTGCTGGACACTGCCGGGGTCCAGCTCTCTCTCCAAGATCTGCCAAGTCCATGTGACCTGGCCCCGGGATGCTCCCTACATGCCCAGCCCCACTGACACCCTTCTCCAAACTCTGCGGTCTGGGGACGTCTTGGCACACAGGTGACTCGGGAGACAGATCCAGACCCTACCTGCCAGTGTGCCTGACTGGGTCCACTGAGCTGGGCGTCGCCTGCTTCTCCTCGTTCTGGGTGGGACCATCTGTCCAAACGGCGGCCAAGGCCTTCTTCACTATCTCAGCGTGGGCAGAAAGGGACAGACACACGAGAGAGCTGCCCTGTGCCCCCAGCCTCCACATCCCACCCACACTCCACAGCCAGAGCTCTCAGCCCCTCCAGCCGGGGGCAGTTCTGGGCTGTCCAGCGCATGGGGGCAGGACAGCCGGGCTAATTACCTGCATGGGAGGGCCCCACCCGACAGGCTCCTGGTGAGGGTGCTACCGCCGCCCCCGCCCACCTGAGCTGAGTCACCCAGGCGCAGCGTTGATGTGGGGAGGGCCTGTCCCTGCGGCTGTCAGTGGAGGCTCACCCTGTGGACTGGAGGAGGAGGCTGAACCCCGCCCGGCTGGGCAGGTCCCGGGTGGTGACTGAGCCATCCACGGTCCTGCCCTTCCCCGTGCGCTGGGCAGCTGCCCACCCCGGCCCAGCTTAGGTGCTCCAGCATCTGGACGTCCACCCTAACCAGGACACCCCAGTAGGGTACGGCAGGAGAGAGCTCTGTGTGCCCTCAGCTTCCTGCCGCGTGGCTACGCCAGCCCATTTGACCCTGGGCGGTCCCTGGTTCCCAGCTTAACAGATGTTGACAAGGCCTTGCCTCCTTCGGGGTGGTGCCAGGGGCAGAGGGGCACAGCAAGAACAGGGCACGGCCCCTCGCACACCCCCACACACACCCGCTGTCAGCAGGCCCCCCGGGGTCTGGGAGATGCCTTCCTGTAGCACGAAACCAAAGGCCACAGAAGCAGAGAAAAACAAGCTCTTCCTTTCAATTATAAACTTGCAAGAAACAAGGAGGCCCATCCATTCAGTGAGACATGCGGACCGATCTCAGCTCACTAGGAGTCCCACACTGCAGATCCCCCCGTTTCTGTTTATTCTAGAGGGTGGCCAAGGTGGCCCTAGAAGTGCCTTCCAGAATTCAGATGCCAGTGGGGCGGGCTGCCAGGATGGCCACTGAGCGAGGCTCTGGTCTCTGGTGCCAACCAGTGAACCCTGGGAGGGACCACCCTGTGCCCTGCCCAGCCTGTCAGAAGGGGCCCAGCCCAGTTAGGAGCACACAAGTGTGGGGCCCACGGGGAACAAGGCGGCGTGCATTTACTCTACAGAGGGGCACCATCTCCACGCGGCTAGCCAGGTGTGCCGACGGCGCTGGATGGCACCAAACGTGGTCCCCATTAAGGCGTGACTCCTGCTCCCATGGTTAGGGCCAAAGGGTCACAGCCTCTGCAGCTCCCAAATGGCTCAGGGGAAAATGTGTGTGTGCAGAAAACAGAGGAGCAGCCCTTGGCCGGAGCCAGAGGATGCGTGGGTGCCCTGCACACTGGCCTTCAACGTTTTTGAGCTTCAGGCTTTTGGTAGTTGGCATGTGAGACACTCCCTCTCCCCCAAGGCAGTGGGGATGCCGGTTCCTTCCCAGGTGTTTCTGCCATGAGCGTCCTCCAGAACGAGTGGGCTGAGGCCCTCAGCCGATGTCCTGGGTGACCACAGGCCTGTTGCGTGTGGCTGGCCGGCCGGACCTTAGCACGTCATCACTGGGCTCACGGTCTTGCCTGAGCACATCTGACTGGCCGTGGCCAGGGTCCACGCAGATGTCCACCTCCGTGTACAAATCCACCTTGTCCTGTAGATGGCCCCTCCTGACACCACCCTGCAGTGGCCGGGGACCCCTCCTTCCTGTGGGGTCTGAGTGTCTGAGACGGCAGAGTCACTACAGCTCACCACCCCTGGGGCCCACCATGGTCGGCTCACGGTGCGGCAGAGGGTGAGATGCTGCCCAGAGCAGCTGCTGCAAACAACAGCTAGGACAGCGTGGGGTCAGCATACCACACAGACTGTCTCTCACTGCTGAGCTGGCAGCCGGCAGCCTCTCTCCCGCTGGCCAACCTGGGGGCGAGTACCACCCAAGGTCAAATAGCCGGCCAGCATTGGCCTGGACTTGTATCTGACTCCAGGAAACTCTCCCCTCCCACTTTTCTCTGACGCACAGACAGCAAGACATGACAGCAAATTAGGTTAAGGAGGGGTTTCAGGAAGAATTACACACTGAAGGGTATCAGGTGGAGGCTGGCTGGCGTCCATGGCTGTTTGGTGTAGTAATTACATGTTGCTCATTGAAGTTGCTGAATGTTAAGTTACAAGTATAGGCTCTCCACGTATCATTCCACCACAATTATGACAATTACGTCCCCACGAGAAGGTCGGCGAAAATGGCCTGGGAGGGGAAATGGGTGGCAAATGACTTGGGAGGTGGTGGTTGAGTGGGGCCGTGGGATGAACTGTTCTCACGTGAACGACAGACTGGTGGACGTTCTCCAGTATTTTTCAAACGCTTCAAGAGAAAATGTCCCGGACACAGTTGGGGAAACCATTTAATGTTTTTCTGGAGGAATCCAGCTTCTCTGGGAGGAGTTGCTTCTTTAGTGAGTGGATTCAGGTAACTGGTTATCTTGGGCAGCACACTGGCCGTCAACAGACGTTTGAAAACCTCAAGACTGGGCAAAAAAATAAAATCATTAAAGTCCACTGGGTTGTACCAGTGGCTCAAAGAACTCACAGCCGTGGGGAGCACGGCAGGAGGGGGTTCCCCCCGCCCAGCCCCACGAGGGCCCCAAGCCCGGGCGATAGCCCCAAGCCCTGGCGACAGCCTGGTGGTGCCTTTGAACTCAGGCCCTCGGCTGTCAGCTCCCATCTGGGGATGTGGCGTTGAAAGCTGACGTCACAAACCCCACAACGCCCTGGGAATCAAGAGCAGACCCACTCTGCAGGCAACTGAGGCTCAGAAACAGACTCCAGCCCCGCCACACGCGTGACCCAGAGCCGGGAGCTGACGTCCCAGCCACGTCCGTCCACCACCCCACAGGGCCTGCAGGCACCCGCCATAGGAAAGGCTGAGAAAGGGGTCCAGCCCCACAGCCCCCCACCCCAGCGAATTTCCAGGTGATGGCTCCCTGCAATGCATGTGATAAAAACTGCCAGGTCCAATACGCAGAGGTGACCCTGCCAAGGTCACTCGATCCTAACAGTGGGTCGTGGTCCTCAGACGTGGGAGGCCACGTCCTGCTTTCTGAGGCCTCAGGCCTTGGTGGGGCACAGAAGGACTGCCCAGGGTGCACCTAGAACTTTCTATCACAGACGTCTGCCCAGGAAGCGCCTGAGAGCTGTTTCTCGAGGGAATGGATGGATGAGGAAGGAGAGAGGGTTGATGTAGACCTAGGGTTGGGCCACAGGCCCTCCTGGCCCAGGCCCCTTAGCTGCCGTCTCCCAGGATGCAGAAGCATCACTGCAGGGCCTGCGGGTACAAGGAACAGGCAGGCGTGATCCCGGGGGGTTCTGGAACTTTCCGATTCCACAGCTCAGCCTCAATGTTCCAGCTGAGGCAGGAAGTATCAGAGCTTCATGCAAAGCTGCGAAGACCAGCTCCTTCCCACAAGTGGGTGGCGGGGACGATGCTGTGGCCCCTTCCTAGGTCTAACCCCATGACACGCTCACTGGGAGCAGCCCCTTCCCAGACATCCAGGGACAAATACACCCAAGGCCCTTTCCTCGCAGAGCCTCCCAGAGGACCACGGGGAGGGTCACACGCCACGACTGGCTGGGATCCTTTTGGTTCATAATCGGCCCCTCAGGGTCTGGAGGTACAAGGGGCAGTGACTGGGAACACCCCCAGACAGCCTTGACCATCTCAGCCTGCATCCTCTAGGAGCCTGATACCTCCTGACACCAGGAACCCCGTCTACAGGGGCTCACCTGTAGGTGGCCTTGCTGGGCCAGGACAGGGCAGCAGAGGTGCTCAGGAGGACCCAACGCCTCTGGGGCGTAAACCTCCTCAGGGGAACAGCTTGGGGAACCACAGTCCCAGGGTGGAAAGGGCCAGGCCCCTTTCTCAAGATAGATTAGCTTCCTCCAAGAATACTGGCCAGCAAACATTCTTACCCTAGTTTTGTTTTGTTTTAATTAGCAGACTTAATGTTTTAGGTTTACAGAAACACCAAGCAGATGGTAGAGGTCCCCCACACCCCCTCTCCCTGACCCAGTTTCTCCTGTGATTACCTTCTCTCATTGGGGTGTAGGCGTGTCACAGGCAAAGAACCAATATTGGTTATTATTACAAACGTCTGAAGCCTCCATCAGGACGCACACTCACCATTGTACGATCCCAGTCTTAGGACAGCCCGCTGGGCACAGGAGGCTGGGCAGCCCACCAGGTGGCAGATCTCTGCCCCAGCCTAGGCTGGAACCAGCTGCCTACTGCCCAGAGGCGGCCTCTCCCCTTCGGTCTAGCAGCCACCAGGGGCTCTGAGACCCTGAGCAGGCCACCGCAGGGCATGAGTTCCCCACGTCCGCATCTATAACTCAAGAGGTCCCAGCACTGCCCCTGCCGCTTCTGTGGTGTGATGATCCGGCCCCTGACAGGCCATGTGGCCCTTCAAGTGTGGACCGGGCCTGGGGGGGCTGCTGTCTTATGCTTGGAGGACATGGAAAGTGGTTGCTGTGCACAGGTGTGAAGCCACAGGTCCCTCTCCACCGCAGCCTGGGCACCCTGGTACCTGCAGTGATGGGGGTGGTGGGAGGGGCAATCCTAGAGTAGATGGGGGTGGGTGCGGCATTCCCCAAGCTCGGAAATGCACCTCAACCAGACCTCGAGCCTCAGTGTGATGTCACTTGATGTGCTGCACAAGGTCCTGGCTCCAGGTTTTTGATGGAGTAGGTGCACTAAACAGATCCTTACAATGAAACTACCTTCAGTGGTCACCGTCAACGCCTTCCAGTTCTTCAGGCCTTCACCCTTGTCCCAGCTTTCCTGGGCTGGGGGCTCGGCTCCACCCATCTTTGCCGGTGACTTCCATCCCTGCAGACCCACAATTTTCAAAGCCCTCTCTCCACCTCCTCAGGTAGTCACAACTCAGTTATTCAGACTTGCACAGGTCATTTGCAAGTCCTCCTGGAAGGTATCTTGGCTGGAAAAGGGGACAAGGCCAAGCTTCCCCACCGCTGGAGGCTGCGCTCGGCTCTGGAGCTGACCAGTCTCGAGCAGGGCCACTGACCCGCGGCACAGAGAAGCCAGCTTTGTGATCGCAGCTGGCACGGCCTGGAGGGCCAGCCCCGGCCTCTCCCGCCCGGTGGGCCCTCGGCACCCTCTGGCTCCCCCTCTCCGGCCTGAGTCTGTAGGACCTTCCCAGTCCGGGCGCGGGTCTCCTCTCTCTCCTGCAATGGTTCAGGCACGTGGTGGCCGCGGTGACCACCCGGGGAAGGACCACACTCGAGCAGGTGATTCTGCCCCGCGGGCACGGGGGCGGGGCG
>NW_012110918.1:19543999-19575878 GCF_000951035.1 Colobus angolensis palliatus
CCCGGGAGCGGCCGCCTCCCTTCTCGCAGAAGCCTCCGGGCCGGCCGAGCGGGGACGCGGGAGCTGAGGCTGGGCCGCGGGCGGATGGAGGTCTGGGGGAGGGTCGGCCGGGAACGCTGGCGCCACGGAGCTGGCTGGGAGCCTCCGAGGCTGACAGCTCTTCTGGGCCGCCCTTGCCCCCGCGTAGTGATTAAATGCCGGCTCGCTGCCTCTGCCTGGCGGGTCAGTGCACCCCTCAACCGAGGCCTTGGGGCGTTCTGCTTCAGCAGACCGAAACCAGAAACGCTGCCCCGCCGCCCAGGCTGAGTTTGTTGAGAAGGAGCCGGCAGCCTTTTCAGGGTGTCAGGCAGGGGACTGTGTGCCCGGTAGGAGGGGGCGTCTCCTGGGGTCCGGAGGGCGCAGTAGGCAGCCGAGGGTGGGTGGGAGGCCGCCCCTCACCTCCAGGGGCGGGCGGCTCCTCCAGCCGGGTGATAGCAGCGGGGCAGGAGTGTTTTGCCCTCCAGGACCTGTGCACCCTCCGGTCTACCTGGAGGTCCTCTTCGCCCGTCGTTGCCAGCCTGCTCCTGGCCTCAGACTCCCCGGAGGGCCCCCCACCCCCACCTGCAGAGCCTGGCAGAGGGCAGCTGTGGAGGCTGCTGGAGCTGCAGGTGTGATCTGGAGGGGACACGGGGCCTGGCCGTGTTTCTGAGGCATAAGTGAGACTTCGTTTTGTTGTAATCACTGCCCCGTTGATCCACACACTTCACAAATCAGTGACAGAGACTCGCTGTCGAAACTGGAGTGCACTGGCCTGCCTGCGACCCTCCAGTGTTTGTGACTTTTTACCAGCTGTCCTGAAGAAGCACAGGGTGGAGCGAGCACTGGTGGGCTGGGTGGATTTTCATCCACTGATAGCAGGAAAGTTGCCCCTCATGACACTGGCCATGGCGTTGACAGCCTCTGTTGCTGGGTTTTTCTTCTAAGCAATTAAGTAGGAGATGATGAAACCTTTCTCCCGTGGGGGGAGGCAGGACCAGCGCCCCGTCTTTATCAGCCAGTGGCCATAAAGGTGGACCATGAACTTTCCCACTTGTGTCAGCCCAGGCATCGCAGGTGCGGTCACACCTGGTTTGTCTCTCATGCAAGGTGGGGAAAGGAAAGTTAACCTGCCAGTGGGTTCAAAGCCCTTCCTGACTTTCTTACAGGAGCCGGGCATTTTGTCCTGATGACTCA
Organism: Colobus angolensis palliatus; assembly: GCF_000951035.1. Taxonomy (NCBI): domain Eukaryota; kingdom Metazoa; phylum Chordata; class Mammalia; order Primates; family Cercopithecidae; genus Colobus; species Colobus angolensis. Next base: position 19,545,212 of record NW_012110918.1, read on the forward strand.
GAGTTGTGGTGTGTGGGCTGGTGCCTTAACAACCCTCCAGTGCACCTGCGCTGCCTCCTTCAGCGAGTCCCTTGATTCACTTGGGATTTGCCCTCCTTTCCATGAAGGTGCCCCACAAGCATGTCCAGCTGGGTGGTAACCTTTGCTGACTTTTAAAAATGCATCTGTTGAGTCTGTTTATCTAACATCAAATCAATTTTGCCAGTTTCCTAAAGTTGGACAGAACCACAGTTTTGTCTGCACGGTTTAGTTTTATCACAACAGAACTGAGTGTGTGTCACCTGCATCTCCTGTGAAAATCACAAAATGCCCTCATCCATGACCATTAAATATGTCACATTTTTGCAATGCCAGCAATTTTGCATAAACAGACTCTGTTTTCAGGTTTGCTGAGGCGCTGGATATTTGGGGGTGAGAACTTTGAGGCGCTCGATTTTCTGGTAGGAACCAGCACAGACCGTGAGTCTTGGACTTCGTGCCGAGGTCTGCTGGGTCCCAGGCTGAAGGACGCATCGTTTTACTTTTTTGTTTGTTTGTTTTTTAAATCTACACGGGTCTTGTGCATCACATGCTACTGATTTTAATGTGAAAATTCCCATGTCACGGGCCTAGCTGGAGTCCCGTTGGTCTGGATGTTTCGCAAGAATGTGAGAAGAGAGGGGAGCAGGCCCTGTGCTGGGTGCAGACCCCTCTGAGTGGGCTGAGAAGACGTTAGGTGAAGGGTGAGGTAGCCGGGTGCCTTCTTTCTTCTGTGTCCACCTTCGTTTTGTCCTCGTCCTCTCTTTGCCCAGTGTCTTCTGAGTGGGTGGAGCCAGGTGTGCCCACCAGATGCGGGTAGCATGTGCTAGGCTAGGATGGCCCCAAGGCTCAAGTTGGCCTCCCCCTGGGCAGAGGTGGGTTGGCTGCCTGTCCCCAGGAGGGTGCCCTCTGCCCCTGCTGATCTGTGGCTGTTCCCCTCCCCTGCTCAGATGAAGGCAGTACTGTCAGAGGTGACCAGAGCCCACTCCCTCGAGCTTCAGGCCCCCCCGGGAGGAGGCAGCGCGTCAGGACGGTGTATGGGGAGAGAGGCTTGAGGCTCGGTGCCCGAGCAGGGGCAGGAGGACAGTGGCCTTGATGCCAGAGACAGGAGGGAGGGACACGACGATGAGGCTGCATGAGGAGAGAACTGACTGTAGCCGAGTGTGTCAGCCACTCTTCACTGAGTCCAGTTTCCACACAGCACGATCATCATGCTCTTCCCCCACATACGTGTTAGATAAGCTTGTGTGAGCTTTATGGGCTGTAATTTGTGAGTCTGTTCTGGGAGCCTGTGTGATCTGGCAGCTGGTGCGACCTGGCCACTCATGACCTAGGGCCTTGTGGGGGTGGGGAGAGGGTGAGGAGGGGTGCACCCCTCGACACCTCCCTCTGATGTGGCCTGCAGCCTATGAAAAGTGAGGTTTGGGGGCCGAGAGTGTGAGTCAGCAGCAGTAAATGCAAACCATCTGTTACGCATTTTCTCTGCTGCAGAAAGGGTTTCTGGTGACTCGCTCAGGCCAGGGCTCTGGAAAGAGCATTGCTTATTTCACATAAAAATCCTAAGAATGTGGGTGAACCTGTCTGAGATCTGCTCAGAACCCAGTTTCATGTAATAAAACACTTAGTTGAAGTCACTGGGTTAGTTCCAGGCTCACTTGGTGGTTGTGATGTGACTGTTAGCCACGAGCTGGCATTTACATTAAAGTGTGGAGAAGAAGTGTAAGGTTTTTGATGTTTCAGTTTCTCGAAAATATAACTGTTTCTACTCAGGACCTGCGTCTCCAAGGGTGTAGCACACTTCATTTTTTTCTAGTTAGCATTTATGGGGGTAAACTTAGCTTGCTACTCACACAGTAGTCCCCCACCCGAATCCTCACCCTGTGGAGGAAGTTCACCTCGCTTTTGTAGTGAATCTTGCTTTAATGATAGCTTATTTTTACAAACACTGTCGGCAGTGCGGGGTCTTCAGGCTTGCAGAAAACGGTCAAATCATTACTTTGAAAAATGTGCAAACATCTATGCTTAATTAGGTACTAAAAACAAAACTCATCTAGAACCTCCTTCCGCCTAAACTGCCAACCCTCTGGATTCATTTAAAAGCTGCTCTCTGGGCAGGTTGCATCCCAGGGTTCCTCCTCCACGCACGTCTAGCGTGGGGTCCCACCGTCACGTTACCTCTAGCGTCCCAGCCCTTGTCATCTGGAACCAGAGTTGGTACACAGGGCCTGCTGGTGTTTCCATGATACTCCGTGATATTCCGGAGGAATCCATCGTTTCCTTGGGGCTCCCTCCCACTGCCCCGGCACCTCCAGCCACCCTGATTCAGGAACACTGCAGAGATTGGTGTTTGACAGTATGGCAGGAGAGGCGCAGATTCTGAGTGTTGGAGGGTGTCTGGAGAGCCCGGGGGCCAGCACCACCTGCACTCCTGGGAGCTCGGCCCCACCCTGGCTCTTGGTGCAGATGCACTGGGAGGAACTGGGTGGGGCCCCTGTGCCGAAGGGCGGAGATGGCGCCGGCCTGCTCACGGGCAGGGGTCCGTGTGGCACCTGTGGCTGGCAGCGGGTGGGTCCGTGAGCCGCCATCATTTTGAGAGGTGTCGTCCTTACTGGCTGGCTGTGGGTGTGGGTGGGGTGTGTGCTGGGGGCAGGAGCCTCAGCTCCGGGCCTGGCTGACGTCTCTCTCCCCTGCAGCGGGCTGACGCACGAGACGCACAGGAAGGAGGTGGAGCAGGTGTATCTGCGCTGCGCAGCGGGCGCTGTGGAGTGGATGTACCCGACAGGTGCTCTCATTGTTAACCTGCGGCCCAACACCTTCTCGCCTGCCCGGCACCTGACTGTGTGCATCAAGCCCTTCAGGGACTCCTCGGGGGCCAATATTTATTTGGAAAAAACTGGAGAACTGAGACTGCTGGTACCGGACGGGGATGGTAGGCCCGGCCGGGTGCAGTGCTTTGGCCTGGAGCAGGGTGGCCTGTTCGTGGAGGCCACGCCGCAGCAGGATATCGGCCGGAGGACCACGGGCTTCCAGTATGAGCTGATTAGGAGGCACAGGGCGTCAGACCTGCACGAGCTGTCTGGTGAGTGTCCTGCCCAGGGCGGGGGCAGTGGGCTGGCGCGGGCTCCCCTGTCCGGGCCGGCGGGCCTTGTCATTGTGGGACTGTGATTTGGCAGGTGTCTCTGATTTCTTCCTGCCCCCTCGTCTGCTCAGCCTTGGTGAAAACCCTCCTGTGTCTGTGCTTCGGACATGACGTTTTACCCAAAGAACCCCACGGGCGGCTGGGGTTTGGGGGCGCTGGCGCCCGCAGAGGGGCCCTCTAGGGGTGTGACGTGGTGTCGGGGGGTGCGGGACGTCCAAACTAAACCATCTTTGAAATGCAACCTTTCCAACTAAAACCACCTTTGAAAAGACTGGCCCATCTGGGTTAGTGTTCTGGGTGACATGGCCTTGGCGAAGCGGGGCCTGTCTCCCGGGAGGTGTGTCTGGGGAGCGTGGCAAGCATCCCCCTGTGGGTGGCTGGGCCAGTGCTGGGTCGGACACGCCCCCATGCTTGTGGATGGTGAAGTGCCTTTGAAACGGGTGCTTTTATCATTCAAACTGCCTTGGGAATTGGCTGGGTATTTCTGGTGTCGGCTAAAGACCCTGAAACGTCAGTTTTTGGGTGGGAGCTGAGACTGACTCAGCCTGGAGCGGTGCTCAGCTGTGATGCCCAGAACGTGGGGCCGCCCCCGTCCCCGAGGGGTCTTGTGGGTACGATAAGCAGACACCTTCCCTGTGTGGCCGGCAGGGAGTGGAGTTGTCACGTGGCGTCTGTGGACGCCTGTGCTTGGGGGAGAGGTCCTTTGTGGAGGGCTGCGTTGGTCTCTAGAAAATTCTGAGGGTAGACACCAGGAGGCATGAGTTCCTGGGAGGCACCTGTGGGTTGTGTGATCTCCATGGTCTGTGTGGCCTCGGCCTCGGGTGTGCAGACTTTTATCCTGAATGGGAGCCCACGTTTTTGTGTTCTGTGTTCTTGGCCTAGATCAGTTTTCCATCTCTCTCTGAAATCTCTCCCAAATGGACTGGTCATTTACAGAGTGAGCGTAGGACCGTCTGCCTGGAGTCCTCACTGGCCCATGAGCTCTGACTGCCCCTTGGGCCTCAGCACCCGCAGGGCTGGACGCTGGTGCAAACTCAGCTGTGCTGTGGTTGGTTGCACGCTGGATAAAACTTTAACCACAGCGGCCTTTATCTCGGTCACCAACAGTTATGGTGGGTGGGAGATCTGGGGGAGGGGGCACCAGCCTTGCTCTGGGGGTCCTGGAGAAAAACTCACAATGTGACAAAACCTGGAGAAACCCAAGCACCAAGTTCAGTCTTTCTAACCGGAGGTGAAGGTGCCAGGCCCGGTATTAGGAACCTGCGAACACTCTTTCTGCTGATTAAAGTGATGATTGGTTTTGAAGACATTGGGCTGCAGGTCACGTGCTCTGTGGCCTGAGCTTTGTTCTGCTTCTGGGTGAGATTCTTAAAGAGGCTGCAGCGCAGTCAGTCCGTGCCATGCACACCTGGACGTCCACACGGCACAGGCCCGATTTCGACATTTCCAGTGGAAAGTCAATGGTTCTGCTTGTCAGCTGGGGAGACCCTTATGGAGCCTGTGAGCTCCTTTGGGAACACAGACTTCGTCTCTCCTGCCTCTGGGGTCCGAGGCCTCCAGGCCCTGTGTAGCCTGGGGCGGTGGGCGGGTTTGGGAGAGGAACAGGAGGGTCGGGGCTGAGCTGCCTTGGGGTCCTGTGGGACCGCAGGGAGGCAGCGGCCTCTCGTGAGGAGTGACTCAAGCCCCGAGGGACCAGAGCAGGCATTTGGCCGTGGGTCCTCGCTCGCCCTCCACGTGTCTCCTGGGCCTGTGGGGTCCTGCGCAGGACTGTGGCCCAGTACATGTCAGGCTGGCTTGGGGGTCCCAGAACTTTATTGTGTCCTGTGAGGCAGGTGCTGGGGTTTCCTTGTTCACACCTGGTGACCCTGTGGCACCTGCTTAAACCGAGCCTGAGGTGATTTCCAGGGCTCTGTGCGTGACGGGTTGTCTATCTGAGGAAGCAGATGTGCAGGGACCGTCGGAACTGAGGACAGGGGCCCAGACTCGGAGGTTCACCAGGGGCCCCAGAGCTGGGACCCACGCCTGGCGTCTCCACGGGAACAGGCACAGGTGCCGGGCCCCTCCCTGGGCTGAGCACCTCCAGGGCCCTCACGAGAGGCCTCTCCTGTCCTGATGGGGTCGAGGGGCAGCAGGGATCTGAGGAGGCTGATGCATTGCCTGTCCCCAGGGTATTCGCCTTTCATCAGGGGACGGGAGCCCCTAAGCCCTTAATGCCGCAGGAATGGGTACATAATGTGGAATGTCGGTGCCGGCCATCTGGCAGCAGTGGCGCTGTTCCCTGGGCGAGGCCGGCTCCCCAGCTCTGTCCAGCCAGCGCCGCGGTTTCCCTTGTCTCCCGTTCCTGCACTTGCTGCAGCTGCGAGAGCCGATGGAGGCTGAGCCGGGCAGCACCAGCCCCGCTGAGCCTGTGCCTTTCCTATGCCTTTGGCCTGGCGTGGGCGACCCGCCAAGAGGTGGACGAGCTCATCTGTGAGTCAGAAGGTCCAGTTTGTGCTGATTTAGGAGGACAGAGGCTCCATGGGCTGGAAACCCGGACAAGAGAGGGGGTGTGAGCGCCATCCCCTGCCCAGCCAGGAGGAAACCCGCTGCTCTGGTGGATCTTGTAGGCGTGATCGTGGCACCTTTGTGCTCCGTAATCGGCTTCCTTGAATAAACTCTGCACTGATAACGTGGAGTTGGCCAGAACACAGGGGCAGGCTGCTTCTGCAGGGGCACAGACGGGGCCAGGCGGGAGGGGACCCGGCCCCAGGACCTTGGGATTTGGTCACCTGTGGGCAGGACCTCCCAGCCCCGCACTGGCCGCTTCTGCAGGCGACACGGACGCCTTCCTTGGATGCTGAGGAAACCCTGCAGGGCGGGAGGGGCAGAGAGTGGACAGGTGCAACTCCAGGCCGTGCCCAGACCTGTGCCCAGCAGACCTGGCTGAGGCTGTGTGGGGCTGCTGTTCCCAGGCCAGTGCATCCGGGAAACGGGCACCGCTCAGTGGCTTGGGGAGTGTGGGTGGGGGCTCTGTCTGGTTCTGGGGAACACAGACCCGGGGCAGTCCAGGCAGGTCCCAGGATTCCAGTCTGTCCTTCAGCTTCTGCCAGGGCCATGTGTTAAGTGCCCCTGGGTTGGCCACGTCTGCTTGGAGCTTGGGGTGCAGCCCCATTGAGCAGGTGCCCAGGGCCGGGCAGCGGCGCCGTGGACACAGACAGTGGGAGAGGAGGGGACACAGCCTTGATGCTGATTGTGGACACACGGTGCCATCCCTGGCTCTCCAGGACACCGGAGTCCTGCAGCGTCTCAGGGGCCTCAGCGCCCCCTCCCTTTACAGTCCTGCCCTGGCTGAGCCCGTAGGTGAATGACCAGCTTGGCGGGCACGGAGCCCCTGCTGATGAGCCCCCTCCGGGAGCCTCAGAGTTTGGAGAAGTCCTTGATGGTGGGAGGGATGGGTGGAAAAGTGTGGAAGGTAATTCTCATTATTTCCTGGAAGCAGAGGAGAGGGGCTGATTTTTTCCAAGGCGTCCCATCTCTCGTCCATCTTTGGCTTCCTGCTTGGTGGCTTCTCTCCAGCCACTGTAATTTTCATTTTGACCATCTCCGGGCTTGCGGAGAGGAAGGGTGTGGCCCCTGCCAGCTTCCTCACCAGGAAGAGGGAGGGAGAAAGAGAGGGAGGCGGGGGAAGGGCAGGGGCTGTGGGGCCAACATCCCCGGGGCCCCCCAGCAATAGACTGCAGCCTGGAGTGCGGCCTCACTGCCACGGTGACAATGGCAGCCTTGGGAGCTTGGCCTTGGGTCCTCGAGCCCACGGGAGCCCACCCTCCACCCCTACCCACTGCTCCCTGTTCTTGGCTCCTGTGAAAGCACCTTGTCCCCGTCACCAGCTCCTCTGAAAGCATCGTGTCCCCGCCTTCCCCCGTCACCAGCTGCGTGGGAGACCCGGCAGTCCTGGCCACAGAGGTTTCCCGTCAGAACTGTGTGAGTCCCTCTGGCTGTCCTTACCTGGGCAGTCCTGCTGGACCGGTCGCTGTCTGTCATTCTCAGCCTCTCCTCGGAACCAGCCGGTCCTGCTTTTACCTACGGCACCGCCTCTCCGCTTACACCTGCTGCCCAACCTAAGTCCCCACAGCAGCTTCCCCAACCCCACCCTGCTGGTCTCCCCCACCCTGTTCATGCCAGCTCCCGAGTGACCGTCCTGAGATGTCCACACCCCAGCCCTCCCCTCCAACGAGGATGGACCAGGATTCCAACCCTGTGCCGACCCTCCCCGCCGCCTGGAAACTAGACGTGATGGGTCCATGACCAGTGCATTCCGCAGCCTTTATGAGCCTGGCTCGTGTTAATAATTGTCTCCAGATCGTCTCCTGGAGTCCACCCTGTGTTCTCCGTGAAGGTGACCTCTGCTTTGTAAAGCTCAGAATCAGAACAGGAAGGTCTCCAGGGTGCTTGTTACTAGCTCAGCTGTCGATGAGTCGTCTCCAGAGGCTTTCAGCGGGCGAGGCTGCAGGTGCTGACCGCCCCCGGGCCCCACACCCCCACCGTTGGCCGGGTGAGCCAGGGCGGGGTACGCAGGGCACGTGAGGGCAGCGTCTCCATCCTCCCCCTCAGCCGTCCGCTGAGGTCGCGGGGCCCTGACTCACAGACGGTGATGAGCTACGGCTTGGATACGCTCGCACGCCCAGGCCCCGGGGTGGGACGTGTGCGGCTGGGTCTGTGGGCTCCCCCGCCCCAGGGTAGGAGACACACACACTCAACTGCGTTGCTGACTGTGAGGATGGGCTTTGGGCACCTCCTGCCTCCTGCCCTTGCAGGACCACCTGGCCCAGCCCAGCTGCCACGCTGCCCAGCCGGAGGGTGCTGCCCAGTGAGCGGACCCTCTTGTGGGCTGTGGTCACCAGGCGTCTGTTGTTGACCAGCTCTCTCTCAACTGAGGCCACCCTCAGTCACATGAGTTGCTCTGGGCTGGGACCTCTGGCCCTGTGGCCACGGGGCCGGTGCTGGCCGGGGTGCAGCCTCACCTGTGAAGGATAAAAATGCTGCCTGAAATTTGAGTCCCCCCAGCGCTGTCCTGGCCCTCCCTGGCCTCTGTCCAGCACGTGTCTGCATCAGGCCCACCATGGTCTGCAGGCTCCCAGCGGGCGAGTGGGATGGGGGTCCACATAGGTGAACCAAGTGTCGAGGGTGGGCCACACCCTGGGGCCCCCATAGAAGAGCCCACCGGGCAGCTTCCAGCTTGGGGGTCAGGAGGCCCCAGTGGTGGGGGCTGCAGTGTGAGTCTGTACAAAGCAGCAGGAAGGGGATTTGGCCAGAAGCTCCCGTTCTGGATGGTTGCTGGGATGGCAGAGGTGCCCCCAGTGCCAGGCTGGTCCGGCCTCGAGGTGCCCCCAGTGCCAGGCTGGTCCAGCTTCTAGGCGCCCCCAGTGCCAGGCTGGTCCGGCCTCGAGGTGCCCCCAGTGCCAGGCTGGTCCGGCCTCGAGGCGCCCAGCAGTCTGTGCTCGCTCTGCAGCTTCTTTTTCCTGATAACTTAATGGTAGCAAATGCAGGAGGAGGTGGGTGGGCCGGTGAGTCAGGCACTGAGCCCGGCTGGGAGGCGCCCTCACCCCTGCCTGGCGGGAAGTGCTGGCCTTGTCTCTGGGTCCCTCCTACCTCCGCCCTGAGGGGCCCACAGAGACCTGCACCTGCCCAGGGCAGTGTAGACTCCAGGGTCTCCACTGACCATATGTGCAGGCCCTGAGGGTCCCTGCAAGTTCCTGACCCCAGAAGGAAGTTCCTGACCCCAGATGGCCTCTCTGAGCAGCTGTCCCCACCTTGGCCAAGGTGCCAGGTATGTGTGCTGCCCTGTCCCCCCGGGCCCGCCAGTCACCAGCAGCCAGCTCGGACCCACACTCATCAGGCAGGCGAGAGCTCAGCTCACTTCAGTCCAGCAAGGACAGCCGGCCAGGGGTGCAGACGGCGTTAGCTTCTTCCAGGGCTGGCGAACCCCACGTCAAGGCTGTCCCAGCTCTTGGCCAGGGACATTTCAGAACCTTCAGAAGGTGAAACAGCGCCGGGGAAACCAGCGTCATTGAGATTTCACATCTCAAAGCTTCTGTTGAGTTAGGAGACTTGGGGCCGAACCCTAGAGGTTCAGAACGGGGAGGTGAGGCCTTGAAACCTGCAATAAGAGCAGATAATAAAACCGTGTTTCCCGAGTCCGTCCCGGGTATAGGGACGCGTGGTGCAGGTTTCTGTTCCACAGTGGCCCGCCCGTCTGAGTAACTGGGGCGAAGGGCAGGGCGAGGGCTGGGCCCCGGGGAGAAGGTTGTTGAGAAAGCCTGGTTTGGCTGGTGCGGGAGCTCATCCTGAGACGCCGCCGTGCTCTCTGCATTCTCTGGGGGAGGCCGGGCCCTGCAGGCTTCAGGGGCTTCAGAGGGGGTTCTCTGAGCAGGGCTTGGCTCGAGAGCCGTTTGGGGTGTGTGTCTCATCCCACGGCCAGGTGGCGTCTGGAGAAGGGGCTGAGTCGATGGCCCTGACTGGATCTCTGCCCTGTTGGGTGAGGCCCCACACCAGGGGCAGGCGGACGCGTCGCTGCCTGCTCAGGGATCCCCTTCCTGGAGTCTCGGCATTGCTGGCCCTTCCAGCCGCACGGGGGGTCCTGCAGGATGTGACCCTCCTTTCAGGTGCCGCTGCCGTTGTAGCCCAGGGAAGTGGGCAGCACAGCTGTGGGGGGTGTCTGCCCTTTGAGGGAGCTGGGAAGTGAGGGTGGTCCCGGCATCATGAGCCATGGAGGTGGATTAGGGGTGACTCCGGAAAGTGAGGGTGGCCCCAGCGTTGGCATTGTGAGCCGTGGAGGTGGGTTGGGGGTGACTCTGGGAAGGGAGGGTGGTCCCGGCGTCGTGGGCTGTGGAGGTGGGTTGGGAGTGACTCTTGTCCGGTGGTGAGGGGCACGGTTTGAGGGAGCTGGGAAGTGAGGGTGGTCCCGGCATCATGAGCCATGGAGGTGGATTAGGGGTGACTCCGGAAAGTGAGGGTGGCCCCAGCGTTGGCATTGTGAGCCGTGGAGGTGGGTTGGGGGTGACTCTGGGAAGGGAGGGTGGTCCCGGCGTCGTGGGCTGTGGAGGTGGGTTGGGAGTGACTCTTGTCCGGTGGTGAGGGGCACGGTTTGAGGGAGCTGGGAAGTGAGGGTGGTCCCGGCGTCATGGGCCGTGGGGTGGGTTGGGGGTGACTGTTGTCCCGTGGGTTCGGTTCAGCCCCAGGTGGGCTTTGCATTTGCATCAGGCATGAGAGTGATTTCTCAGAGTCCAGCTCAGCTGCACTGAGGAGGTAAGTGGGGAAACAGCACAAAGACCCCTCCCCACGAAGGCCCTGGGACATGGCCGGACTGAGGGTCTTGCTGTCAGGGCACATGCCCATCATGGCCGAGTTGCAGGTGCCTTTGGTCCAGGTGGGGCTGAGGGGTCCCCTGGGTGAGACCTGGCGTGGCTGAGGTTGTGTCTTCTGTCTCCTGCTCTGCCGGCCCCTCCAGCACGTGCCGCTGACTCACCTTGGAAGTGGCGCTGGCCAAGAGGTGCCTTGACATGGACACCTCCCTGACTTGGCTTTGCTGAGTGTGACCATCTTTTGACTGTGGTGGGTGGCATCCCAGAGCCTGCCCCATCCAGGCTGCTTCCTGACTCTGCCTTTCTTCCCCAGCCCCGTGCCGTCCCTGCAGTGACACCGAGGTGCTCCTCGCCGTCTGCACCAGCGACTTCGGTGAGTGTCTGCTTGGTAGCTTCAACCTCCTGTGTGCCTGGTTCCTGCCACGTGGAGCTGTTCGGGCCCAGGGCCCAGGACAGCCTTCCGGCGCTGCGTGGACCCTGCTGGAGGGTTACACGCCGTGGAAGCCCTGGGCTTGGCCCTCCACCAGCCCTGGGGACAGGGACTCCACCGCCCACACTTGGAGGGAGCTGGGGGTTGTTTTAGGTGACTGTCAAGCATTTTCCCATTTTGTAAATGAGATCATGGCTCTTCAAGAGGACTCTTGAAGTCCAGTTTCCCAGCAGCTTGTCTTGCCGAAGTGCTTTGTCAACAGCATTTTATCAGCAGCCCAGAGCAACCCTGGCGTTGGACACTCCCTGCCCCTACCAGAGTTCACGCTGTTCCATGCTTGAGGCTGCCGGTGGCTCTGCGGCTCTGCAGGGGGAGCTTTGGGGTCCCAGGGCTGCAGCCCCTCTGCTTGTGGCGTTTGCACAGATGCTCTCTGGGAAAGTTTGGCCTCCCGTGTGGTGCCGTGGAAGCCGTGTCCTGCAGGGCCTCCACTCTACTCCACCTCCAGGCTCAAGGATGGGCCCCTTCTCACTGCTTTCCCGATCCCTGGCATGGAATCGGGGCCCGGCAGGGGTCTCCAAGTGCGGCCCTAAGGCTGCCCCCATGCCCACCCTCTCCTCTGAGCAGCACCGGGTCTGTCTGATCAGGACACAGAACTGCAGGGGCACCCTGTGTGTCCGCTGTTCTGACTTGACAAGCATCTGATACACACCGTGGTGTTTGTTCTGTTTTCCCACTTACGTGTCTGGCCCTTGGTAGAGAGAGCACCTGTTCTCTGACAAAGTCTAACTATCTGGGACGCCCCTTGGCAGCTTCCTGCTGTTACCTTGTACTTTTCTGTGGGAATTTCCACGCTAGATGGCAGAGTCTGGGGTCAGCTACCCGTTCCAGTGCCCGACGATGCGGGGGGCCGGCGGAGGGGCGGTGGCCTTGCCGTATGCCTGCTCACTCCCTGTCTCCATCTCCTTTCCCGCACAGCCGTTCGAGGCTCCATCCGGGAAGTCACCCACGAGCCCGAGCGGCAGGACTCAGCCATCCACCTGCGCGTGAGCAGACTCTATCGGCAGAAAAGCAGGGTCTTCGAGCCGGCGCCCGAGGGTGACGGCCACTGGCAGGGGCGTGTCAGGACGCTGCTGGAGTGTGGCGTGCGGCCAGGGCATGGCGACTTTCTCTTCACCGGCCACATGCACTTTGGGGAGGCGCGGCTCGGCTGTGCCCCACGCTTCAAAGACTTCCAGAGGATGTACAGGGACGCCCAGGAGAGGGGACTGAACCCGTGTGAAGTTGGCACGGACTGACCCTGGGGGTCCTTGGGGCGCTGCCCTCCCTCTCCTGATGAGTCACGTGCTGCGGTGGGTGCTGCGGTCCTGGTGGGGCCGTGCAGTGGGGGCCGCCCGCTGGGGGCCGCATGCCTGGGGCCCAGGCCTGACCCTGTTGCCCAAGCTGTGGACGTTCTCGCCACACTCAACGCCATGAGCTCCCAGCCATGGCCAGTGGCCAGTTGGAAATGCTGTACGCCCTGGCCAATTGGAAATGCTGTAAAATGCAAACTAAGTTATTATATTTTTTTGGTAAAAAAGAAATGTCCATAGGAAACCAACTCCTGTGTCTTAAAATGCCTTGGTGTGCCACTTGATACTGTTCTCGAAAGACGTTTTGAGTCACGGCGTCCGGCCTGGTGTTGGGGGAAGCGCTGGCCGTTGGGCACAGTGGACGTGTGAAAAGGTGCCATTCAGAGTTGTTCTTCTCATGACAGAAATTTATCGAGCCAAATAATACGTTTTTTATTTTCATTTTATTTTTTAAAAATGAGCTTGGCCAGCTGTAGTCCTTTCCGGGCTGCTAGTTGTTTCCATTCCAGAGAATAAAGACCAGGATCCGACCAGCTAGGAGCCAGTCTATCTTTTGCCGGGTTCGGTGCCCACGGCCCTTGTCCAGGGCCACGCTAGACATACCCCACAGGCGTCACCCTGCCTCGGCAGACGTGCCTTGCTCCTCCCGGCCACTGTCCGTCAGCGCCTGCTGCTGCATTTCCATTAATTCAGGTCCTGCCCTGTGGCCCCAGCCTCCCCAAAGTGCCCGAGCCCACAGCAAGTCTCTGGATGCCCAGGAGCTGGTCTGAACCTAAGTTGGTGATGCCATGTCCCCAAAGGGTGCGGCTACCAGAACAAATCACCACCGACTGCAGGCTGAGACAGCCTCGTTCTGAGTTCCTGAGGCCACAATCCAAAGTCATGGTGTGGGCAGAGCCTCTCCCTCCAGGGGCTCCAGGGAGGGCCCTTCATCTCTCCTCAGCCTCCGGGGGCTCCAGGGAAGACCTTTGTCTTCTCCTCAGCCAGAGAGGGCCCTTCATCTTCTCCTCGGCCTCCGGGCCTCCAGCTGCTCCTTGATGGTGGCCGCATCGCTCCAGTCTCTGCCTCTGTGGCCACATGGCTTCTCCCTGTGTCTGTGTCCAGATCTTTCTCTAAGACATTGATCACTGGATTGGGGCCCACACCAGTGACCTCGTCTTAACCCGATTACGTCCTCAAAGACCGCATTTCCAAATAAGGTCACACACCAAATAAGGTCACACTGAGCGGTTTTGGGTGGACATGAAATTTGGGGTACACTATGCCCCAGCACAGGGGTCCCTGGGAGTATCAGTTAACCAGACCTAAGACTGTATCCCCATTTATGAATCAGGCAGTTCCTCCTGTGCAGCTGCTAAGAGCAAAGGGGACCTGGGAGAGGCTGGTGTGGTCAGTGGGCACCATGCCAGCCATGCCAAATGCTCAGGTACCCCGGGTAAGTACTGTGTGCCAGCTCATGTGTGCACCGGCTCAGGTGTGTGCCAGCTCATGTGTGCACCGGCTCAGGTGTGTGCCAGCTCATGTGTGCACCGGCTCAGATCTGAGCCAGCACATGTCTACAGGCTCCCACAGGTCACAAACAGAAGCAGGTGCTTCTGGGTGAGGACTTGAAGCAGCAAGGCTGGGGCTGGGCCAGGTCCCACCATGGCTGGCTGACAGCCCACCTTTGCCAACAGGTGCCACAGCGCAGGTGCCCAGCCCACAGTGGGGAGGCAGAGAACCTGCTCCCGGAACCTGGGTTTTCTGGGCCGGCTCCAGGGGGTGTTGACTGACCGGAGGAGGCTGCAGAACAAGAAGGTCAGGTTTCAGGCTGGCGGCCTCTCCTCAATTACAGGGATGCTGGGGTAGGCCAGAACCTGCTGTCAGGTGGAGTAGAGGTCACGCTTCATGGGAGGCTACTGTGTTTTAAGAAGTGCCTCTGGGCTGGGGGGCTTTTGGCCCAGAGTCTAGGGGAAGGCAAAGCTTACCAGAAAGTCTCCATTCCAGGGTGGGGGCCAGGTGCTGAGGTGGGAGGGCTCCAGGAGGCTGTTGTGAGAGGCAGCTGAGGCTGTCAGGGCCTGTGGGTGGGCGCCTGGTGCTGGCACACAAGAACCTTCTCTCTCTGGCCTGTGAGCCTAGTACCACGAGGGAGCCTCCCCCAGCGGCTGCTGGTTGCAGGGCAGTGGGAAGATCCACATTTCCCAGCAGCTAAAGGGCCCAACCTCCCTCTGACCCGTGCCTTCCTGCTGCCCAGAGCCTCCGGGTGTCAGGCCATGATGCGCTCAGGGACCCACCCTCCCTTAGTGCCAGCTCCATTTGTCCTGCTCCTCTGATGCCTTCTCTGGTCCAATCCCAAGGCCTTAAGAGGCCCGGACGCCTTTCTCACCACGTTCCTCAAACACGCTGGTGTGGGGAGCCCCCAGCCTGATGGGTTTGCCTAGTAGTTGGTGGTCACTGCACTCCCTGGTCTGTTTGCAGAGGGGCAGCCTCACCTCTCCACAACCCTGCCAGGCGGGGCCCCACATTAGAGCTGGGGACAGAGGGACTCATGAGGACGCTGGACCCAGTTTTCTCCTCCCACCCATGGGATGCCCCAAGGGCCTCAGGCCCCTGTAGTTCATGGATGCTCAGGGGTGTCTGCCTTCCTCCCACCTCTGACCAGCATCAGTCAGGGCCCCTGGCACAGGCCCCTTGGGGACCCACGCCTGCCTGCCCTGCTTATTGGGGTGCCAGGGAGCCCCAAGAGCCGTGTGTGGGCCCCCCATGCCCCGCTGCCGCAGCAGGGTACCCTGATGGCACTGGGGCCTCATCTCTTCACTGGGCCAGGACAGGGCTGTGAGGTCCAGCTGCCTGCTCAGCTCTGGGACCTGCCGTCCTGCAGGAGCCCACGGCCGTGAACATGCGCACAGTGGATCCACATGTCCTCCGAGGAAAAAGAGAGGGTCAGGGTTGAGTGTGTGGGTGCTAAGGGGTGCAGAACTCACTTCTAACTATGAGGGTCAAGGTGGGTTTCACAGAGGAGGTGGGCTTTGAGCCACGCCTGCAGCCCGGCATCTGGAAGTGGTTTCCGGGCTCTCCCTGAGCTCTCTCCTCTGCAGGACCCCCCTGCCTGCAGATCTGCACCGCCAGCTCCTTCCTGGGGACTTGATATCATGGTCCTGCCTGACACCCCAGGGGTGAACACGACACCCAGCCCTGAGGGTTCCCATCTGCTGGGGGCGTCTGACCTGGGCAGGCCAGGGTGGGTGGCAGGGAGCCCAGTGGGGGCAGGTGCAGATGACCAGGGGGAGACGCTGCCCTGGCTGGGGCCTCGACTCACTAGGTCATCACCAATGCAGGGGGTCCTGGCTCACTGGACTTTGCCACCAGAGAGGGTTGGGGAGCTCCACACGAAGGCAAGGAGGCCGGGGCTCAGGGGGTAACTCGTCCCCGGAGAGCGACCAGAAAGGCCGTCGGAGTGCAGCGCAGCCTGCAACTGCTTCCCCTCCAGGGTGGCCCCTGTCGTCCCCCACGTGCTCCAAGAGCAGCGAGACTTTCCCAAGTCGGAGGCTTCGGAGCTCTTGGGGGTGGTGGCTTCTCCCAGTAGCCCCATATCTGTCAGTCCCCCCATAAGGGAGGGGGGTTGACAAGCTCCTCCTTGCTCCCAGAGTGAGGATCGCCCCTGCTTTTCCAGCCCCCACTTGCCCCCTCCACCTGCCGTTCTCCCTCCGGGGAGCCCTGGAGGTTTTCCAAGAACTCTCTGGGTCGAGGGGGCAGCCTGTGCTGGGTGGTGGGCGGCCTCCTGCCTATTGGATGCCCAGACACCTCCACCTTTCACCCTGGGGTCCAGTCGACTGATGGCCACGACAGAGAAGCTGAGAGCAATCGCAGCCCACAGCTCCACGCTGGTCCCCCATCTGCAAACGCTGGGCCCCATGGGAGCTGTGACTCAGTTTCCCGCTTGTCACGGGGCTGGCTGAGGCCCCGGCGTGTGCAAGCCATGTCAGGTTGGGCAGGAATGTGGCCCGTGTTCCCATGTGTCTCTGTGTGTGTGAGAGAGAGGCGTCAGCTGGGACGCTGGGGTGGCAGAGACAGTCCCGGCTCACCCCTCAGCCTCCCTCGACCTCGACTCCCCCCACGTACGGAGCCACCCCCTTCCTGGCTATCGCAGGAGTTGAGCTTCCTCTGCTGCGCGGGCTTTGTCGGAGGTTCCCTGTGGTTCCAGAAGGAAAGCTGGCTGCAGGGAGGGCCGGGCACTGGGCACCGTGTGGCTGAGCCTCTGGTGGGGGCTGCACCGCTGGGTTCCCAGACCCCCTCCTTGCCCCCCCCCCGGCCCCCACTGCACTGGGAGGACCTGCTGAGGGGCCACTGGCTTCGGGTCCCACGGGTGGGGGCGGGGCCCCTCATTAGCACTGCAGCTGACACTGAGGGCGTCCACCTCGCTAATTGATTAAACTGTTTAGAAACCAGGCCGGCGTGGTGGGAATTGGCCCCAGCCGGGCCGTCCGCTCCCCTTCTGTGCAGGCAGCGGCCCCCGGAGTTCATCCGTCAGGCGTGTTGGTGGGGTCTCGGCCCTGGCCGCCCTCGGGAACCCTTCTTTGCTCCTTTGTGTGGTCAAAAGTGGTGAGGGTCCTGAGAGGAGCTGGTGAGACCCTGGGGTCCTCTCCTCCCTGACCACTCACTGGGCAAGCATGGAGGGAGGCCTCCTGTTCCCGGGAACCTGCCTGCTGGGATTAAACCAGCCCTCGTGAAGGACAGCAAGTGGGTTCCTCATTACCAGGAGGGGTACGGGGCTGTGAGCAGAGGCCCAGGAAGCAGCGCCCAGAGGCCCGAGAGCCTTCTGCTGTCCTGGGATTTTCTGCGCCTGTGACCTCAGCCTCTTCCCTCCGCTCCTGTGGGATTCCCCCAACACCCCCTCCCCTCACGCCATTCCTTCCCCCACCATGCCCCCTACCCCCAGGTCTTCCCTCTAGGACATCAGCCCAGGCTGAGTCCTGGGAGAAGGGCCGAGCCTTGGTTCCCATTGCAGCCCCTGTGCCAGCACGCAGTGGGTGCTGCCCCCGCCGGAGGAGCAGCCTGGGGCCTGGTCAGCCCTGCTGGTGTCTGGCCTGCAGCCAGCACGGGCTCTGCCATTCACCCTTGGTTCCAGGTGGGTGCCCACCCAGGCAACCTCGGAGCAGAGCAGGCTGGGATCCGGAGGTGGGGGCGGCCACTAAGAGCAGGAGGTCGTGGCGGTGCAGCTATGGCAGGGGTTCTGAGGGGCAGAAGCCAGGAGCGGGACGTGGGGACGCAGACCTGCGGGGAGGACGCCGGCTCACCCAGCGGGGAGGGGATGGCTGCCCAGGGACCCTGAGCTGCCTGCTCTGCTCCCCCCACTGCTGGGACAGGGGCCCCACAGGGGATGCCAGGGAACGTGAGGAATCTGGAGTCAACACTGGGCCACTGTGTGCTGCCACCCGGGCGGGCCGTGATTTATAAAAACAGCGGAGGCTTGGCTGGTATCAGGGCGGTGAGGTCACGGCGGCTGGGGGCTCTGGAATTTCTTCAGAAGAATTTTGCTTACCAAGCCACATACTTTCCTGGCCATCAGCTTGATCAGGGGCAAGATGAAAAATATGCTAAAACACAAAGAAACAAAAAAAACACCAGGCTCCAGTGAGGGGGAGGGCGCTGGGGGAGGGGCGGAGGGCCCAGGGAGGGTGAGGGGCCGGGAGCCACCCTGCCCAGCGCTCTCCGCCCAGAAAGAGCCCAGCGCCCCTTCCTTTCCCCTTTTAGCACTGCTGAGCTGGACTAACATGTCCGACAAGGAGCTTTAGTAAAAACTGAGGCAATAAAGAAAACAGATGACATAAAAATAGTCAAAAGGGCACGTTCTCGATGGCAGATAACTGGTCTCTGGCTGCAGCGGCTGCCAGCTTGGGTGTCGGCCACGTTGGCTGGGTCTGCCAGGCCCACCCACAGGCGCTGCACTTCCCTGGGCCTGACAGGGGCGTGGCGGGTCTGTGGGCGGGTGGGCGAGGGTGGCAGGACCCGTGAGGGGCGTGGCGGGTCTGTGGGCGGGTGGGCGAGGGTGGCAGGACCCGTGAGGGGCGTGGCGGGTCTGTGGGCGGGTGGGCGAGGGTGGCAGGACCCCTGAGGCGATGTGTGTGCCGTGCAGTGGGGCTCTGTAAGAAGCAGCTTAGGTAGGGGCACACCGGGCGGTGCCCACGGGTCTCTGTCCACCAGAGCCTCTGTTCAGCCTCAGTGTTGCTCTGGATGTGGGTAGGAGGAGACGCTGTCTGGGCCACAGACCAGGTGCTTCCTTCATCCTGACCACACCTGCTTCTGCCCAGGAGACGCTGCAGGGGCCGTGTTCCCCGCCTGGCTCCTCGTGAGTGGTTCCCAGGCTCCTCCTCTACCTGGTTCCACCTGGAGCCGTGGGGCTGTGCCGGGGACGCCTCGCCGCAGCTGCAGCTCAGGGAGAAGTCACTGCTGGGGCTTCTGCCTCTCCCGTGCAGTGGGGCCGGGCTGAGCTCCACCCAGGTCTGGACTTCTGCACAGGGAGCTGTGCTTCCCGGGGTGGTAGGGAGGGGTCCCTGGTCCCAGCCACGGTGTGTCCTTGACCAGGACACTTGACTTTTCTGCCCCCAGAAGGTCTTGTCTGAACCTCCAGAGCCCCCAGACTTGCTCACTTGGCTCCACTTCCGGGCAGGGTGCCCTGGTATTGCTGTTGCTGGCACCTGCCGTGCCTTGGAGGGGTCTCCAGTGGGACCTCTGAGCACGGCTCTTCCTGTACCTTGAGAGGTGAGCAGAGGGCGTTTCTGGGAGAACTGGAACCTGGGGAGGAAAAACCCCAAGGCAGGCAGAGACTGTCCCTGCAGTCTGTCCAGTGACCCACCGAAGCTGAGTGGTGTAGGACATGGAGGCCGGCCCGGGACCTGGGGAAGAGAGGGCCTTAGTCTGGTGAGACCAGCCTGGTGGGGAAGGGAGGGCCTCAGTCTGGTGAGGAGACGAATCTGGTGGGTCCATGCCACTCTCGCCTGCTGTCAGGGCCTGCCCTTCTCTCCGGCCTCCAGCTGCTTTGCCCCAGCCCAGCCTTCAGGCGCCTCAGCTGTCTCCCCCCACCCTGAGCTTGAGTCCAGCTGAGCTACATGCGGCTTTCCCTGTGGAGCAGACTCTGTCTGATTTCCCGACGCCGGCGCCTCCCAGGGCTTGCTCCCCGCCGTGGAACAGCCCCTTGGGGCCAGGTACGTACCCCAGGCCGTGGCCCCGCAGTGCTGGGAAGTGCCGGTCGTGGCTGCTGCACGTGGGTTGCCGTCTGCGAGAGGCCTGTGGTGTTTGCTGAGGGCGGAGGACACTGAGGACAGAGAATGGGCGACTTCCAGGGAGGGCCCAGATGCAGCCATGACTGGGGTGCATCTGGGAGACCTCGTCCGGGGACACCCCCCACTATGGCCTGGCGCCGGTCCTGCAGGAAGAGCTTCAGGGCAGTGCGAAGGGGGAGTGGCCCCAGCTGCAGAGGGAAGGAGCGTTGGTGGCAGGGCGGCAAGAGGGACGGGAGGTCAGGCTGACGTCCACTGGCGAGAGCCCTTCAGACAAAGATAGCGTGGACGCCCTGCCCCATCCCAGCACAGGCCCCAGGTGCCCTGAAACCCCAGGGGCTCAGTGCAAACCGTGAGCAGGAAGCGTTGCTTTACTGAGAAACCATAAAAATGTAGAATTCAACCTCAAACACTGCTGCGGCCGATACTGAAGGTTAAAAATGAGCAGGTGGGGCCGGGCGCGGTGGCTCGTGCCTGTAATCCCAGCACTTTGGGAGGCAGAGGCAGGCAGATCACGAGGTCAGGAGATCGAGACCATCCTGGCTAATACAGTGAAACCCCGTCTCTATTAAAAATACAAAAAAAAACTAGCTGGGCGAGGTGGCGGGCTCCTGTAGTCCCAGCTCCTCAGGAGGCTGAGGCAGGAGAATGGCGTGAACCCGGGAGGCGGAGCTTGCAGTGAGCCAAGATCGCACCACTGCACTCCAGCCCGGGCGACAGAGTGAGACTCCGTCTCAAAAAAAAAAAAAAAAAAAGAAAATGAGCAGGTGGGTCTTTCCCAGGGGGCCCCTGCGGCCTGTGGCCCCACACATGATGGCCCTCAGCTCAGCCCCAGCCCCCACGGCAGCTGTGGCACCTTGAGCCGCCCAAGATAGCTGCCGTGTGCTGGGTGTGATGCTGGGCAGGGCCTGGGATCCCGGGTGTGAAGATGGGCCTGGGTGGTGGCTGCTGGACCTTGTTGTCACAGGCGTGCCACCTACTTCCCAAAACTGAGCCCCAGGGGTCTGAGAGGTCACCGTGGTAAGGTCGCTCGTTCCAGGGGCCCTGCAGGGTCTTACACGTGTGGCTTAGCGTTTGCTCCCGGGTGGTGATGATGCCCCGTCCTGTGTTGCCAGGACCCTGGTCCCCCAGACGGCAAACGGCCTTGGGACGGCCTGGTCAGGAGACACTGAGAGTTGTCCCTGCTGCAGAGCTGAGGGGCCACCACATGGGGCGTCCATCAGTCTTCTCGCAGTACCACCTGTGCTGGTGGACTGGGAAGGGTGTGGGTGATCTGTGTGACCCACCAGGGTCTTGTGACTGTTTAAGGCCCTGGCCCAGGTTCCACCAGTCCTGCTGCAGACCAGCCCTGCTCACTCCTCCCTCTGGCTGTGAAGATGGAAGCCCACGGGTTGGCTGCCTCGGGCCAGGGCTGCCATGCAGGGAAGCCTGGGGAGGGCTGTGGCACCGCCCCCATGGGCCGTGGTATCTCCCCAGGGCCCTGCCCCTCTGGATCTCCTGCACGTACCCCGGCCTCGCCTGAAAAGCCCCACGTACAGCAAAGCGGCAGTGTCTTGGGGCAGGCTGGGCTCTGCCTGGGGCACCATGGGTGGTGTATGCCTCAGTTTCCCCAGTCGATGAGCGGGAGCTGGGGTCGCTACTGGTCACTGAGGCCCCAGGCAGACCAAGGCTCACTTCTGTCCACTCCCTGGCCCCCTTCCCAGGAATCCCACCGGTTCCTGGCCGGTGTCTGGAATCTGTTCTCCCAGGACAGGACCTGCCCTGCCCTCCACTTGTGCTCCTGGTCCAGCCTCCCTACTCAGGGCCGAGGGCACCTGGAGGATGGTGGTTGCAGAAGAATTTGGGAGGCCGGGCGCGGTGGCTCACGCCTGTAATCCCAGCACTTTGGGAGGCCGAGGCGGGCGGATGACTTGAGGCTGTGCACCAGCACTGGACACGGAATTGAAGGAAACAGGCAGGACATACCCTGACTGCACTAGTGCAGGGCGTCTGGGGATCCTGGGTTTTCAGAAATCACGCTGCGGTGGAGGGCTGGTGCCATCCTGGGTCGGAGGCTGGAAGCGGAGGAATCGAGGCATCGGCAGAAACTTGCAGGAAGGGTCCGCCGAGCTGGCCGGGAGGGGCCTCCTCGCCAGGGTCCGCAGCGAAGCACTTTGCTCATGGGCCCCGGCCCTGAGAGAGGAGCTCCTGCCTCTTCCCACTCCGAGAGCGCCGACAGGAGAGGCCTGGCCTGGCGTTTCCTGATGAGATAGGGGCACGTTCTGGGAAGCGGTGAGCAGGCCCGGCAGGCATCAGATGTGGGGCTTCCTGTCTCTGGTGAATGTGCCCCTTGAGCGGGGTCTGGGTGGAGAGTCGGGGGAGGGGAGCCCCACTCCCCTTCTCCTGTTGTTCTTGGCAGCTGGACTCGGGCAACGGCCTCCGCCCTCTGGAGGGGCCTCCCCCTGTGGATCAGACGGGCGACGGGGAGGCGTCCACCGGTCCAGGCGGGGGCGGGCCTGGAAGGCCCAGGCGTGGGCCAGAGGGGTGCGTGGGAGGACGCCCGATGCCTCAGGGCCCCCGGTCAGCAGCAAGGCACGGACTGCCCTCTGGGTGGTGATGGCCCTGCACGAGGTCCCTGCACCGTCTGTTTGCATGGGGAGAGGAAAGGATCCCGTGACCATGGGAGCGTTGGCCACCTGAAGGGTGAGCCCCACGGCCTAGAGGCGGGAGCGTGGGGACCAGGAGGGCTTTCTTAGTGGAAGGGGCTGGGGCTCATGCAGCCCCCCAGCCCCCGACACGACGCCCTGGCTCATCCCAGGTAATGAGGCTGCTGAGTCTGAACCGATGACAGTGGACGGGTGGCAGCCGGTTCCCAAAGAGTGGTCGGGCCTGGGACCCAGGTGACTGGGAGATGTGGTCACAGTCACAGCCGTCTGTGGGTCTTTTGGGTTCAAAACAGTGAGATTCACAGGGGACAGAAGGGATCTGAGCTTGCGATTGCTCGTCCCGGCTCTGGGACACCCGTCCCATCTCCTCCCAACGGTGCCCGTTCCTGGCGAGTTGGAAAGTGGCTTCATGGGCAGAAAACGAGGGCAAAGGGAGCAGCCTGCTGTGAGAGATGCCCCGGCACCCACCCTCCCTGCCAGCTCCCTTGGGCCTTTCCTCCCTCCCAGCCCCACCCACGCCAGGTGGCTGCTGTCACTGTCTCTCCTGGGTTTGACTCAGGGCGAGGCTGGCCAGCAGGGGCTGACCAGTGTGTGTCGGAGAGCCTCTCCGAGTGGCCAGCAGCATGGGCAGGGAGCTCACAGGCTGGGCCCTGAGACCAGATCCTGTCTGAGAAGGAGGCAGGGATGTGGCCCCCACCCCTCCTGCCCGGGACCCTGCCTTAGGCCCCCTCTAATGACCTAATTTGAATTTGATTGAATGTAAATCTGAATTTGCTTGAAGACGTGATTTCCAAGTGAGGCCTCCCGCTGTGGTACTGAGAGTTAGGACTTCATCTTATCTTTCCTGGAGACCCATTCAAGCAATGACAGGATTACACGTACGCTTCAGTAAACACTACGTTCTCCGTGGTGTTTAGTTGTAGAACTCCCAGTTAGAGCTGATGCCCCAGCCCAGTGGGGTTCAGCGACATGCACTGGTTTTAGGAGTAAATTCGAAGCAACAGAAGCGTTTGCACCGGCTCTGGGTGCGGCCTGCATCTTCAGCCCTGGGGCACTGATGCTGGGCGGCTTCTCGGCTCCCTCGGGAAGGGACTCAGGAGCCAGGTGGTGGGGAAGCCAGCAGCTTGGCTGAGGTTGGTGAGCGGGTGGTGGTCCGGCTCTGCGACTGCTCCCACAGAGCAGGGCTGCCCCTCAGGCAGTGTGCAGAGTGCAGCCGCCCAGGGCCAACTTGCAGTCATATTGATAACCACTTTTAATGACATGCTAATTAGGGGGCAGGTTATTCAGATATAGCTGGAGGATGGGCAGTCGCTTCCAGGTGTTGCCAAGGCAGTGAGCGACTGGAGGTGGCC
Organism: Colobus angolensis palliatus; assembly: GCF_000951035.1. NCBI lineage: Eukaryota > Metazoa > Chordata > Mammalia > Primates > Cercopithecidae > Colobus > Colobus angolensis. The sequence continues at coordinate 19,568,744 of NW_012110918.1, forward strand.
TTGGCATCCTTTCCAGTTTGTCCTGTCTTTGGTCGGTCCGGGGACCGGGCTAGCCCGTCTCCGACCTCAATACCACGTTTTCTGTGTCAAAACAGTCGAGTAGAAATAAACAGCGACAGCACTGTGACTAGAAAAGTGAATAAACAACTTATTTCCGTTTTCTGATTTGTTGTGACCTCAGCACTTTTGTTTGTGTTTAACATTTAAACAGTGTGACAGCGTCAACTCTGAGACGTGGTTTTTATTTCGTAAAGGTGCACATTTTAGCTCATTCATGAAACTGATTTTGAAGATCTGTAAAACAGAATTTAGTAGACCTTAAGAATTGTTAATTATTTACAAGTAAAGACCAGTCCGAGAGAATGAAGCGTTGCACCAGTGGTGGGGTTTTGCAGTTGCCTAATTGTACCTTTTACTGATGTTTCCTTTTGTTAAAACTCACTGGTCACTGGATCTGCTATTCAACATGGTGACGGGAGGGAATTGTGTGTGACGGGAGGGAATTGTGTGTGACGGGAGGGAATTGTGTGTGACGACAGGGAATTGTGTGTGACGACTGTGTTCCCTGAAAAGACATGTTCGCGTCCTAACCCCCGGGGCCTGTGAACGTGGCTGTATTGGAAACAGGATCTCTGCAGACGTAATCAAGCTAGGATGGTATCATAAGGACAGGCCCTAACCCAATACGACTGGTGTCTTTCCGAGAAGAAAACAGAGAGAGAGGGTGAGGCCCACGTGAAGACAGAGGCAGAGATGGCAGCACTGTGGCCAAAGGCCAGGAGCGTCTGATCCACCAGAAGCTGGAAGACGCAGGGCAGGGTCCCCTGAGAGCGGCCGTGGGGAGCTCCCTCAGGCAGACACCTCGTGGTCCTGCCACTCCTCGATTGCAGACTCTGGCCTCCAGAGCGGTGAGACGGCACAATTCTGTTGTTTTAAGCCACCTTGTTTGTGGTCGTTTGTGCCGGCAGTGCCGGGACAGTCACACACGGGCCACTCACTGCCGTATGAGGTTAGACCCTTGCACTGGGGCTTCGGGAACCTGACTGGGTTGGCTGCTGGACAGCGGACTGTGGGGGCTTCAGGGGCTGTTGGTGCAGGAGTGGAAGGTGCCCCTGCTGGGATGGGGTCCCTCTGTCCCCTTCGCCCTCGGGAGAGAGGGCCCTCCTGGGGCTGCCCAGGACACAGAGCTGCTTGTAAAATCCTGCCCCCATTCCAGCCTAGGGCTCCTGCTGGGGGCAGGGTCCAGGAGCCTCGGGACAACAATATGGACTCAGGATGTCCAAGTCTCAAAGGAGAGGAGCCTGGGGAGCTTGAGATGAGACTCGTCCCCAGCCTGAGTTTTCTTCCTTTGCCGTCACCTGTTGCCCCTCTGGGAGCCACTGTGGAGAATGAGGAACGTTCCAGGTGGACTCAGCTGTGCCAGCAACACCACTGCAGGCTTGAGGGGGGCGGGCAGACGGGCACGTGGTGTCACATACAGGGGCTGGACGGGAAGTGGGCTGAGGGCCAGCACAGAGGGTGGGGCAGCCACTGGACTTGGCTGACCAGAGCAGAGAAGGTCTATGAAGAGAGAGGGGAGAGGAAGATACAGAAGGATTTAAAAATAGGGCTTTGTAATTTTCAAACAGCACAAAGTATGCTGTGAAAGAAAGACAAAATTTTTAAAGTTAGCTAAAATCCCATCACCTAGAGATAAACACAGATGACATTTAAAAATTGCACCCGAGTTAAACAGTGGCTCTGAGCATCCTGAGCAGATGAGCACTCTCTAGTTTCGAGTGGGGAGTTTAGTGACAAAGCTGTTGCTTTGGGTGGAGGACGAGGGCAGTGTGGGCACTGGTGGGGGCAGGGGGGCACGGGGCTCTGGGCGAGAACAAGCAGAGGGAGGCTCACAGTGTGACAGGCAGGTCCCAGCCTCTACCAGCAGGACAGACTTCTGAACTCTGTTTGGGTAAATGGGATTACGACTATGCGTGACTGGAAGGCCCCACTTGGTGCTGAGTGCACTTGGGCCCATGTTATGTCTGTGACACAACCGCTCAATGAGGTCTGCACGATCATTGCAGATGATCACTGCACGATTGTTCCTCACTGCAGGATCAGTCCTCACTGCCCGATCGTTCCTCACTGCACGACCGTTCCTCACTGCAGAGTCAGTCCTCACTGCAGGACCGTTCCTCAATTCACGATCATTCCTCACAGCAGGATCGGTCTTCACTGCATGATCGTTCCTCACTGCAGGATCATTGCAGATGATCACTGCACCATTATTCCTCACTGCTCGAGGGAGGAACCACAGCACAGAGAGGGTGAGCCACTGGCCCAGGGCACGTAGCTGTGAGGGGGGAACTAGGAATTCTCATCCAGCCTTTGGGACAGTTACACATGGACTGGATGTGACGGATCTCGAGCCACGTTGACCATTGAGTCCCTGTCCCCTCAGTGGGTTTCAGAAGAGAGGCCGCCCCCTCCCACATCCCAGGAGCTCAGAGGCCCTGGGATAGGCAGACAGTTCTTGGCCAGGTGGCTGCTCCTGGGGTCACATCACTTGGGGGTGCTGGCCTGGCATGCAGGCGCCCCCTATGCCTGTGGGGTCCTCTCTGGGCTGGCCTTCTGGGCACGGTGGGAGGACCCTGATCTGCCTGGTTGGTGCTGCCTGAAGAGGCGTGTCTTCACCCTTCACTTTGCCTTTCAGAGCCCCCAGAGCACGGTCACCCGCAACCCCAGCCTGGCCTGGCCTCAGTCCCGCTGGCCACCCTTGCTCAGGGATCGCCGGGGGTCCTTGGACCTCAGACCACGCAGGGCCTCCCTTTGCTGAACAGGAAAACAGGACGGCCACCCTCGGGCCACCGGCCATGAGCATCACAGGGGCAGGTTCTTATCTGGGCGGGATGTGTCAAGGCCGGGTTCGGGGGCCAGAGGCTCCCCAGCAGGCCTCCCACTGGCCACAAGACACAGGCAGCCCCTCAGCCCTGCAGCCACGACCTCTCCGACAGGGCCCCTCTTGCCCCAGGCCGGCCAGGCCACCACGGCCAGCTCCACGCACACATCTGGCAGAGTACACACACCAGGCTGCGGGGTGGTGTCACAGCCCAGGAATGCAGGAAGACGTCTGGGGTTCTGGCACAGAGGCATGGCCGTGCACCAAGAATGTGCCTTGCAGAGACATAATTATGCATTGGGGGAACACGGCATAACAAACCCAGCGATGCCACCGATTCCGCTGATTTTGCTGAGAGCTGAGAGGACAGCAAAGTGCAGCAGTTGGAAAAGTGTCTCTGACCCTCAGGAGGGGAGGGCGCTGGCTGGTGCCCACCGTCCTGCAGGGGATGGAGGGATGCCTGGGCATGGGTGGGCACAACCGTGGGGATGCTGGCCTGGGGGCGCCTCTGCCCCTCCCCCGGGGAGGAGGAAGGAGGCCGGGCGAGGGCGTGGGCGGCGCTGTCCTGGCTGATGGCTGAGGAACCAGGGTGCAGCCGCAAGTGCGTGGCAGCGTGGCAGGGCGGCTGAACGACCCCATTGTGTGGAGTGAGGCCGAAAGGCCAAGTGGGGCAGGCGGGGGAAGACGCACATTTCATAACTTCTGTTCCATTGTGAAAGGACTGCCTGCCCCTTTTAGAAAACTTGGAAATCGCAGCAAGTCTCCAGCAGGGAAGCAGCACCGTGGGGGAGGGGTCTTATCTCTGGGCCTCGCTATCTCCCCACCCAAAGCCCACGGCCGTCAGCCTTCCGGGCATTTCTTTCAGAACTTGAAGCCACGTGTCTGTGTGTCTGTCCGTGCGTACAGACACGTCTGTGTTTGTGTGTGTGTGCTCACATCACTGGGGTCACGTGGTATGTGTTGTAAAAATTACTTTTTAACTTGCGTAATATATATATCTATAACAAACTCTGCCATCTTAGCTGTTGTTACGTCTACAGCGTGGTGGCATGAAATACATTTACATTAACTAACTGTCCATTTCCAGGATGTTTTATCTTCCCTAGCCGAGACTCCGTCCCCGTGAGACACGAACTTCCCAGTCCCCCTCCCCCAGCATCCACCGTTCTGCTTCCGTCTCCACGAAGCGGACCACCTGGGACTGCACGAGAGTGGAATCACACAGGGTTTGCGCTTATGCGTCTGGGCTCTTTCCCTCGGCACGGTGTCCTCGGGGCTCATCCGTGCCATAGCAAGCGCCCGACTTTCCTTCCTCTTCAAGGCTGGGTAACGGCCCTTCGTGCGGCCAGACCGTGTTTTACTCGCTCCCCTGGCGATGGTCTTTTTGGCTATTGTGAGTAATGTGGCCGCGAACGTTTGTGTCTTGTTCTGTACAAAGCAAAACACACATTTTCATTCTTTCCAAAATGTCCTTATGTTTCCTGCTGAATGCCCTGGACTCAGGATTTGGGGGAGCCGGTCACTCTATCACACCCAGGGTTTTCGCAGGAAAGAACCTCAAGCCTTTGGCTCTGCGGACACACCCTCCCCACGTCAGCTGGGCAGAGATTTCACACCCTCCCCACGTCGGCTGGGCAGAGATTTTTCTCTCTGGAGGACTGGGGGGTCTCTCTAGCCTGGCCGTCCTGAGTCCAGGTTTCTGTTCCCTGACAACAGACAAGCAAGCGAGTAGCCCCTCTCAGTCCACGAGCTGATCCTTCGGAGGCTGGGGTTGCAAACCCTGATCCTTGGTGGGCTGGGGTCGACCTCCGGGACCCCCTCCCTCCTTCAGAGTGAGGGGCGGTGCAGGTTTTCTTTTCTCCTCACCTGAGAGTTTTTTCTGCTATCTGAGAGAAGAGGGTGAAGGCTCCATAGCTCTGCAGGAGCCTGGTAAAGAGGATGGGGTGCGGGGTCCCGAGCCTACCCAACGGCCCCATCCTGCACTGACCTGTGGGCGAACGGCCTCTTGGCAGGTCAGTGCCGGTGGTGGCTTCCCTGGAGCCAGGGGCTGGGTTCCAGAGCCCAGCTTTCCACCCCTACAGTGGGCAGGGCTGACAGGGCCCCAGAACTGGGGAGTGTAGCTCTGGGAGGTGGCCTTGGGGAACCATTTTCCCACTGGGCGGGCCCTTTTTTTCTCCTGTCTGTGCACACAGGGCACCCAGGTCCCAGGATGGACCCTATTTTGAGAGATTTATTTACCTTTTTTTCTTTTGAAAGGGCCGTGGCCAGGCAGAATATTGAAGCAGAAGGAGCCAGACAGTAGCCGCTCTCTCAGGGTCTAACGCAACAGAGAGCTCACCAGGTGTGTACAGAGCGGGGCAAGGGCCGGGTCTGCAGGAGGCCGGTGGGGAAAGCCATGAGGTCTGCAGCTGGGGGCCGGGCCGTGCTCAGCGCTGTGTGGTGGGGACACCAGGAAAGGCTGTGGGGGTCTTGGGAGCCGACACCCTCCCTGAGGGGCCCTAAGTCCCTGCCAGCGGGTGGATCCAGAGGGTCCCTGGAACAGTCTGTGTGGACCCCCAGGGTCCTCTCCCCCTCCCCTGGGCGTTGGCCTCCTGCAGGCTGCTGGCCTGACTGGGGTGTGTGGGGCCTGCAAATCACCAACGACAACCTTCCGTCCAGGAAAATGACGCTGTGTCCCGAGGAGGAGTGTGGTTTTCCTGTCCTGGGCTGGGCATGTGGAACCCTTTTCACCTACTTTCAAGAGCAGGTTTTGGGGGGCTTTTTTTTTAAAATCACAGAACAAACATAACTATTGTTCTTCTACTGATGAAATTATCCATTTTCACGACCCAGGGACGATCTATTTTCATCCTTTCATGTAGGCCACTGTGGACCTTTTCTCCTTTTACGCACACAGCAGTATGTTTTCAGGCTTTTCCAAATCAGGAGCACATTTTATATACATGTATATAATTTTCTGGATTGATTTTTTTTTTTTTTTTTTTTTTTTTTGAGACGGAGTCTCGCTCTGTCGCCCAGGCTGGAGTGCAGTGGCTGGATCTCAGCTCACTGCAAGCTCCGCCCCCCGGGTTCACACCATTCTCCTGCCTCAGCCTCCTGAGTAGCTGGGACTACAGGCGCCCACCACCTCGCCCGGCTAGTTTTTTTGTGTTTTTTTAGTAGAGACGGGGTTTCACCGTGTTAGCCAGGATGGTCTCGATCTCCTGACCTCGTGATCCGCCCGTCTCGGCCTCCCAAAGTGCTGGGATTACAGGCTTGAGCCACCGCACCCGGCCCTGGATTGATTTTTAAAATGAAATCTTGGGACAGACTTCCGTGACCGTAACTATGGATGTACCTCAGGCTAACAGTTGTGTAGGTTTTTATTTTGTGAATACAATTGATGGATGTTAAGATTTTAGGTTCCCTTTTTCCTTACGTTATAAACAATGCTGTTTCTCTCCTTCTCCCTTTGCACACACTCCCCGCAGTGTCAGTGAGCTGGGTCCTGGGTACGGCAGGGCATGAGGCTGGTACAGGGAGCTTCTCCTAGACTGTGCGGCCCCTTAGCAACGTTCCTAGTGTGCAAAGGCCTTTCCTGGTTTATGGAAAGGATCTAGAGGGGAGCAGGGCCTTGCAGCCCGCATGATGTTGGGCCAGTGTTTGCCTCCTGCTGAGGCCCTCACTTCCCACCAGATCTGGGGCTGCTTTTCACGTCTCAGCCCCAGCCAGGGTCCAGCCTATGTCTGCAGGGCCTGCTCAGAGTGTGTCTGAGTGTGGCCTCGCCCTCTGTTCCCAGCCCCAATCCATGGATGTGAATAAAACGGAAACTAGAATTCGGGAGCCTGAGAGGCCAGGGTTCCAATCTCTGCAACCTCAGAACAGAGGGCTGGGGGCAGGGGGGCCTGTGTGACAGGCCAGGGGAAATGTGGGACAGTGTGACAGGCCAGGGGAAATGGAGAGCTGTGGCCATAAGTGAGCTAAGGCCCAGGGTGTCCCCTGGCCACTCTCTTCTGCACAGGCCCTGAGACCAGGGATTCCTCCCACCTTGCTCTGGGCACTGGGGGCTCAGCTCAGTCCTGTTCCAGCCCCACTTTGATGCCCAGGAAGTCCCAGGATAAAATCGCAGGGACAGAAGCCGGGGCTACTGCTAAGACCCTTTGACATGGAAATGCTGATTCAGAGGCTCAGGGGCTTCCCACTCAGCTCCCTCAGGAGGCCTAGGGCCAAGGTGTCAGGGTGGGGTGCCCAAAACTGTTCTCCATGCCGGAGGGC
>NW_012110918.1:19580868-19581370 GCF_000951035.1 Colobus angolensis palliatus
AGCCGCAGGTGGGGTCCTGGGGCTGGGGCTGCTGACAGGCGTGGGCTTCTTTTGCGGCGATGACAGTGTTTTGGAACTAGGTAGAGGTGATGGTTGCATAACATTACAAATAGACTAAAAATCACTGAGGTGTACATTTTAAAATGGTTAAATTTATATGTGAATTTTACCTCAATAAAAACATAAAACCTGTTTGCAGAGCTCCCTGAGGCCAGATCCCCCAAACCCTTGAGGGCAGGACCTCTCCTCTGTTTACTGTGCCCCCTCAACATGGCACGGACTTCCCATGGCCAGGGCTCCCCAGCCAGGTTCTTGGGGAGGAGGCAGAGCAGGACAGGAGGAGGTGGGGTCAGGACAGGAGGCGGGGTCAGGATGGGAGGAGGCGGGGTCAAGACAGGAGGAGGCAGGGTCAGGACAGGAGGAGGTGGGGTCAGATCGGGAGGCGGGGTCAGGACAGGAGGAGGTGGGGTCAGGACGGGAGGAGGTGGGGTCAGGATGGGAG
>NW_012110918.1:19582096-19592490 GCF_000951035.1 Colobus angolensis palliatus
CCTAACCCTAACCCTAACCCTAACCCTAACCCTAACCCTAACCCTAACCCAGGGGGACAGGCCTCCTGCAGGTGGTTGGGCTAGGGGTTTGGTTTCCCTTTTAGGGGCTGGGTCGGCACTGTGTCCATCCAGCTGCCCTTTACGTTTGGGAACCTTGGCTGTTTGAGCCACAAAGTCAGGCCCCGGCTGCCCGATTTACCTGACAGACCCCGAGAAGCAGGACTTTTGCTCAGAACTTACAAATGCAGAATATGGTGGGAACCATTTCACTGCCTTGTAATTAGGGGCAACGTGACAAGGCCTTGGCCACCTTCAAAATGAGAAGCTCGGGGTGCTATTTCAACGCCTGTGGCGTCTGTGTGGAGCCTTCTGTAGCGTTCTAGAAGATGGGGGTCCCAGTTCCTTTCCACGGGGTGAAAAATATTGCAGTTCCTCCAGCTCCCTCTCCTTTGAACTACGCAGCCTCCCTGAGAATGTGGTTTCGCCTCTGAGCCCGGCAGCGTGTGCAAGCTTCATCAGACTGGAAGCCGGTCAGTCTCCAAACCTCTGTAACACTGCTTTTCCTGGCTGGTTTAAGCCTGAACAGGGTGGGTGCGTTAGTCCGCTTTTACGCTGCTGTAAAGAACTTCCCGAGACTGGGTAATTTATAAAGGAAAGAGATTTAATTGACTCACAGTTCCACATGGCTGGGCAGGCCTCAGGAAACGATCACGGCAGAGGGCCAAGGGGAGGCAGCCACCTTTTTAACAAGGTGGCAGGAGAGAGGATGATGCAGGAGGAGCTACCAGACACCTGTAGAACCATCAGGTCTCATGAGAACTCACTCACCATCATGAGAACAGCACGGAGGAAACCGCCTCCATGATCCAATCACCTCCACCTCGTCTCTCCCTTGACATGTGGGGATTAGGGTTACTCTGATTGAAGATGAGATTCGGGTGGGGACAGCACCAAACCAAACCAGTGGAGATGGGCATCTTGGCTGAGCCAGAGGTCAGAAGAGCACTGAATTTAAACACCTTTTTAGATATTTAACAGCCAATCATCATCAATTGTATTATCTACAGGACGGTGCTCATGAAACTTCCCGATAGTTCTGATGAGGAAGAGGAGCGTGCTTCTTGTGTGCACGTGCAGTTCGACAAAAGAAACGATCTCGCCTGTGTGTCCTGCAGGCAGATGTCCTGCACCGTCCCTGGGGCTGTGGAACTGGCCATTCTACAAACACATCAAACTTTCTTTTTTTCCTTTTTAAATATAACTCACGAGAAGTCCTGGGATCTCCATGGCTGTACCAAGGGAGGAGAATCTCTTCAGTGTGGAAAGGAGGCATTGGTGAGGGTTGTAGAAGCCCAGCACAGCAGTGCTGGGAGAGGGCGGTGGTGTGTGTGCTGGGCGCAGCCTGTCCCAAATACGAGAGGGTGTGCCGCTGCGTCATGCCCAGAAACACACACATAGGAGCCCTTTGGACGGCTTCAGCAGGACGCTTCCAAACAGCCAGGAGGTGATACTTCACACCACTGTGAATCCTGTTCCTCTGAAAACTAGCACATCTTTTGGAGACAGCCTCAGTCTGGGCTCAAGCGATCCTTCCACCTCAGCCTCCTGAGTGTGTTTTAATAAAGACTTTAACTGAAAGGAATGTTCATTCACTGAAATTAAGTGAGCACCTACTCCTTGTGCAGGGCTGTGTTTCATGTGTGGCTCTAGGGGCTGGCTGACTGTGAGAGACGGGCATGCACCATCATGCCCAGCTAATTTTTTTTTTTTTTTTTTTAAGTAAACACGAGGTCTTTCTTTATTGCCCAGGTGGGTCTTGAACTCCCGGGCTCAGGTGGTCCTCTTGCCTCGGCCTCTCAAAGTACTGAGATTACAGGCGTCAGACACTGCACCCGGCCACATTTTTTATGTGTATGATTCCCAATAGGGGCTTAGGGATGGGAAGAGATAGCAAAAAGACAAGTTCTCGTCTCAAATCAGTACCCCCGCCCCCACAAAAACCCCAACCCAAAAGCCTCACCGTAGTTATCTTTAGGAATTTCCACCCTTTCTCCCTAGGAAATTTGAGATGGGTGGTGGGTGGAAGGGGCTCGTGCTGCCCCAGAAGCACTGAGGGAGGGAGAGGCGCCAGTGTCCGCCCTTTGTGTTGGGTTTAAGCAGGTGCTGTCTCTGGCGCTTGGGGCCAGGGCCGGATGTCGTCTAAACACCAGAGCAGCCCAGGATTCATCGCAGAGGGGAGCAGGGTGTATCTTACAGGGGCTGATGGTGCAGGCAAACCTCAGGGTCTGCGGTTTTTGTGGTTGCCTCGAGTCTCATCCAGGCTGGGCTGTCCCGGAACCGGGTCTCCTGTCCAGTGTTTGCATGGTGTCTTTAAAAATCACAAAACGTATGGAAGTGGTAGACAAAGACTTTTCAACTTTGGTGATTCTGTTCTTCCCAATGGTGCAGAGAGCCTGCAAGGTCAGGAGCTGTGCGATAAGCTTGCTAGAAGGTCAAGGGTGAAAACAGCCCTAGTGTGGCTCCCAGGTATGGCCGGCTGACCTGCCCAAAGCTAGGCGTGGAGCCGCGGTGCCCACACTGCTTGGAGCTGGTGGCACAGGGCCCGGTGTTCCTTGGAGAGTCAGATCTGTCTCCGTGGACTCACCTCCTGTGTGAGCAGTGGGTCGTGCGCGTGGGGCGGCGGGACACCTGGCAGGTGGCAGAGGCTGCGTTCCAGGGGGTGACTGACTTGTGATTCTTCTTCTGAGTGGGCACCCAGCCTCTTTCGACGCCCTCGGTGGGGAGAGTGAGGGGTCCGAACTTGGCCCTGGTGCTCAGACACTTCTCAGGTTACGCCAGGGCCACACCACCAGGGCCACTCCATCTTGGACAAGTTGTTTGGCCTCGCTGGGCCCTCCGCTGTGTAGCCTCTGCCCTTTCCTCTCCAGGTTCCTGTTTCAAAGCGTCTCTCTGAGGGGCTGGGGTAACACAGGGGCCACCATAGGGGAGGGCAGTGGCCTCACAGGAGCCAGCAGTGGGGCCATCAGGGCCTGGCTACGGGCAGTTAGGTGGCAGGAGGGGCTGAGAAGTCTCCGTGGTTGGGTCTGAGGTGAGGCAGGTTTGAGTTGGGCAGGACCAGGGGCGATAGGGGAGGCGATGGGGGACCATGGAGGTGGACATGGTCCACCGTCACCCCACGCCCGCGGGGAGGGGAGGCAATGGGGGTCCATGGAGGTGGACGTGGTCTACCATCACACCGCACCTTCCTCCAGTACATCCTTCCCGTGGGTGGAGTCACAGCCCTGAGCCTCCTCTCCCTGCAGCCCTGTGGGGGAATCCGTTCTGTGCTCAGGGACCACGCCTGGTCCTGGGGGCTGGGCGGAGCTTGGAGGGGCCGCCCCCGGCAGCTTTGGTGGGTCGGGCACTGCAGAGCCTGGCAAGCGCTTCATCTCAGAGCTTCGGTGAGATTGAGGCCAGTGGTGCAGCCTGCAGGACGCTGAGGTGATGTGAGCCCCGGGGGCTGACTCCACACTCTGGCCAGTGTCCTGGCAACTGGGTGACCACAGGCTGTCTCTGCAGCAGCCGCCACTCTTAGGTCCCCCTGGTATTGAGGGACTTGCTTGGGGTCGCCGTGGAACTCGGAGCTGCAGGGTGGCTGAGGCCAGAGGCTTAAGACCCCAGTGTCAGAAGTAAATTAAAGGCGGGTGAAGGATGAGCGTGGGTGGTGGGGGCAGCTGGGAGCCCAGGACATCAAGTCCTCGCAGGGCCAGGCGGCTTTGTTGGCCTCCCGCGGCTGACAGGCGCCCCGGTGGGCAAACACTGAGAAATTGTGATGGGCATAGAGATGACTGAGCAAAGCGTGCAGGAAGGAGGTGCTGAGCCTGAGAAAAGGCTCTGAGGGTCAAACAGCAGGAGCGCTGGCCCAGCTCAGCTCCGATACCCGCTGCAGCCGGGAGTCCCGGGGGTGTCCCACGCTGACACCGAGGAGGGAGTTGTCCAGAAAGCAGTCCCCGCTCACCTGGAGAGGAGTCTTTCTCCACATGTGATCTGGGGGTGGCCACCAGCCTTGCCAACCTCAGGACTCATGCCCCGTCCGCCCAGCCACACTCCCTCTGTCCAGCGTGCTCGGACAGGGCGGCGTGGAGCAGGCACTATCCCTAGAGTGTCGTGGCCACCCCAGGGCTTAATTTGGAGGTACCGGATTTGATGGTTGTCAGCCTGGGCAGGATTGAGGGCTTGTCCCAGACAGTCAGGAGACAAGCTGGGAGAACATCACTGGAGATAGATAATAAAGGCACTGATAAGGCCTGCGTCGACACGAGGTGCTGTCTGGAAAAGGCTGAGCCTGGTGGGGAACGGGTACCCTGGAACGGGGGCCTGGACTGGGAGTACAGACTAAAGCATTTGAAGGTCACAGGGTGACGTTGAAGGGGCAGCAAAGAGAAACCGAAGACTCTGCTTTCAGAAGCTCACCAAGCAGGGAGGCCACGTTCGGCTGCTCAGCAGGCAGCGGCAGATCCCAGCTTTTCATGTTTTGTCCTAGTGCCCAAGGTCTAGGAGATGGTTTTGTTTTATTTTTAGTTTCTGAAAAATAGAGATGGGGTCTTGCTACGTTGCCCAGGCTGGTCTGGAACTCCTGGCCTCAAGGGATCCTCCTGCCTCGGCCTCCCAAAGTGCTGAGCCACATGCCTAGTCTGGTTCTGTGAGCCACGCGGGTGAATCGTGTCGCTGCTCACAGCGTGTGGGTGTCTCCCCAGCAGCCTGACCCACAAAGGGCACAGCAACAGAAGAGAGGTCAAGGGGCCCCTCCTGCGGGTGTGAGGAGATGCCCTCTTAGCACAGCATCTGTGTCCATGGAAGACGTGTGCCTTCAGTGGAAACCGTTGGTCGTCTGGGTCAAAGTGGGCCACAAAAACCTTCTGGGGGCTTCCTGATCGGAGTCAACGTTTACCACACAGAATGTGGGGCTCCGGGCATAAGGGCAACCTAGAAATCTCTCTGTTATATCGACATTTTCCTTTTCAGAATTTGACCTTGATGTGCAAAGGAAATAAGTACATTATGGAGGTGTTATTATTTGGTCCACAGTTTTGGAAGCCTCCCAGATGTGCACTGTGGTTGGGGTTGTGTGTGACGCACCCACTCTGCCCCTGAAGAGCTTACACTGAACAAAGGCCTTGGACACGTTGCTTTGCATGTTCTACGTGCACATAAACTTGAACTGAACACGATCAAACAGGTTTCTTACCTGCAGGACCGTCAGAAAGACATTGGGCTGGGACAGGCTGTGGGGTCTTGGATACCTGGCATGATGGTTTAAAATATATCTGCTACTTTGACAGTCCTCCTTCCAAAAGGTAGAGCCCAGTTCCTGTCCCCTGAACGTGGGCTGCGCCTCCGGACCTGCCTTTAGAGAGTGGGATATGGCCAGAGTGACGCTCTGAGACTCCCCAGGCTAGCTCAGAAAAGGACGGCTTCTGCCTGCTGCACTCTCTTGTCATTCACTTTGGGGGAGCAGCTGCCCTGTTGCAGGGCCCTTAAGCAGCCCGTGAGGCTCACACTGTGGGGAACTGAAGGCTGCCCAGCCTTGAGAGGGAGCTGCCATCGACCGACCTCTTGGTGACAACCTCACAACAGACCCCAGACAAGCACAGCTGAGCAGCGCCCAAATCCCTGAGCCGAAGACATGGAGGACGATCAATGTTCACTATTGATTTGAGTCACTGAGTGCTGTCCTGTGGCCGTCGTTGACGAACGAACCTGGCATGGAGGCTGGGTTCTGTGCTGGGGGACGTGGGGAGGCCTGGAGGTTACTGTGTGGGGAGGAGACGCAATGAACAGCCAGTGAGGCCTCAGAGATGCCCCTGCAGTAGCTAGGGTGTGCGGGGTGTAAGACAGTGGGGCGGATGGGCTGGGAGAGCTCTGGGGAAGAACATTCCACATCCGGGACGTGTCTTCCTCACTCACGCGCCCAGGCCGTGCCGGGAGAGGCGCTCTGTGAAGCTTGGATCCAGGGGAGCTGGGGGTCCAGGAGGGATTAACGCTGCTCGTCTAAACCGCCAACATCTCTGCCTGTCCGAGAATGCGGTGCTGGCACCTGAGAACAAAACGTCCGCCTTCCCCTGTGCTTGCAGAGGGGCCCACTGCAGGACCTCTGATATGAAAGCATGTTCTTTGTGTTTATGCTTAATCATTGTGTTATTTTCATAGAGAATCCTGACAGAGTTGTTGCTCTGTGCAGGTGCGGCCGCAGGACTGGCAGCAGAAAGGCACTTTTGTGAGAAGAGGGATGGGAGAAGCACAGAGGTGGACCTGGAAAAGTCAAAGAGAAAAGAAGCCGCTGGTCTCCTGTGGGTGGAAGCTCCGGATGGCTGACCCAGGGCTCCGGCTCAAAAGAGCAGAGACGTGTGGGGGTGGGAACGCAGCGGAAAGAGCAGCCCGTGAACCAGGGTCCTCGGCAGCAGGACCGCCCTCCCCACGGACAGATGGCAAGTGCTGGTGAGGAGGTGGAGAAACGAGCCTGTCACCACCGGCGGGAATGTGGGCGGGCGCAGCCACTGTGCAGAACAGCCGGTCACTCCTCAGATGAGAAGCATGGAGCCCCACACAAGCCAGCCGTCCACGCTTAGATGTAGCCAAAGAGAACCAGAAACACACGTCCCCAGTAACACTTGTACCTGGCATTGTTCATAATAGCCAAAAAGTGGAAACAACCCCAAGTTCATCAATAGACAAGAAAATGTGGTACATCTACCGGGCGCGGCGACTCATGCCTGTAATCCCAGCACTGTGGGAGGCCGAGGCGGGCGAATCACCTGAGGTCAGGAGTTCAAGACCAGCCTGGCCAACATGGTGAAACCCCATCTCTACTAAAAATACAAAAATTAGCTGGGCGTGGTGGTGCACCTGTAATCCCAGTTACTTGGGAGACTGAGGCAGGAAAATCGCTTGAACTTAGGAGGCGGAGGTTACAGGGAGCTGAGATCGTGCCACTGCACTCCAGCCTGGGCAACAGAGTGAGACTCTGCCTCAAAAAAAAAAAAAAGTGGTATATCTGTGCAATGCGCTGTTATGCAAAAGTAAAAAGGAATGAAGTCCTGTCATATGTTATAACATGGATGAACCATGAAAAGATCATGCTCAGTGAAATAAGCCATACACAAAAGGCCACATAGTGTATGATGCCATTTACAGGAAGAGCTAAGAAGAGGCAAATCCAGAGACAGAAAGTGGACAGTGGTTGTCGAGGCCTGGGGAGGGGCTGCTAATGTATGAGGTTTCCTTTTGTGTAATGAAAACATTCTAAAATTAGAGTCGTACAACCTTGGAAATGTACAAAAGGCCACCAGATTCTACACTTTAAGTGGTTGATTTTTTTTTTTTCTTTGAGACAGAGTCTTGCTCAGTCACCCAGTCTGGAGTGCAGTGGCGCGATCTCGGCTCACTGCAAGCTCCGCCTCCTGGGTTCCCGCCATTCTCCTGCCTCAGCCTCCCAAGTAGCTGGGACTACAGGCGCCTGCCGCCACGCCCGGCTAATTTTTTTTGTATTTTTAGTAGAGACGGGGTTTCACCGTGTTAGCCAGGATGGTCTCGATCTCCTGACCTCGTGATCCGCCCGCCTCAGCCTCCCAAAGTGCTGGGATTACAGGCGTGAGCCACCGCCCCTGGCCTAAGTGGTTGATTTTTATGGTGCGTGTATTTTTTCCTCAATGAAGCTGTTTGAAAAAGAAAGGGGGAAAGAGAGGAAGAGAGAGAGGTGCCAGTGGGGGAGGCAAAGAGGAAGAGGAACCTGGTAGAGCAGAGTCCAGGTAGAACCGAAAACAGGAACCTGCGGCGCAAACGGCATAGCGTGCACCGTGCTGCCCTTTGTTGCCCTGTGTGCTGCCCTGTGCCCTGCCCTGTGTGCTGCCCTGTGCCCTGCCCTGTGCCCTGCAGGTGAGCTGTCGTGGCTTGCTGCAATTTCACTTTGTTGTGTCAGGACAGAGAAAAAGACGAAGTTTGCATGAAGCGCAGATTTGGGGCTTTTCCCCCAGTTGGTAAAGGAGCTGACAGACAGGCTGCATGTGGCGTGAGTGTGTGTTACAGGCATTTTGTTTAACCGGAATGATGAGGGTGCACCAAGGCTGTCCCAGAGAGCTCAGATCGTAGATTATTTTGGATCCAGAAGAGGAGGAGTTCTGCTTTCTGAATACGTACGGCCTCCTCCCCAAATGAAACGAGAAAAACTCCTGAAAACGGGCAGCCTATCTTTCCTGGAAGAAAGTGGTGTTGGCAGGCCAGGGAAACTGCCTTTGTTTTGTCTGGGGTGAGGGGATGGCAGCAGGACTGAGGCTTAATGCCTGGTGGTGACCAAAAGCACATTTTCAAAGTGGAAAATATAGGACTTAGTGGAGGAATACGCAAAGGAGAGAAGCGTGGGCTCCTCCCCAGGAGCCGCTCGTCGGAGAGCCGGAACCTGTGTCTGCATCAAGCTGTCCAGGGAAGACGTGCTCGGCCCCCAGGGGCTGCAGTGCACCCACTCCGCACACACTGGGGCTTGAGGGGTCATGCTGGAGCAAATCAGAGAATCGGGAGGTCCCTGTTGGTGGACCCAGGAGTGGGAAGAACACGGCTGCCCGAAGTCTTGGCACCAACAGGGAAAGAACAGTCACCACTAAGTGGAGGCATCGCGCATGGCGGTGGCATTGTGAGAATTGTACCGTGGAGTTATTTTTGGCTTTTAGAAAACTTTCAGGAGCTCAGAAACAGAGCACAGAGCTCATGACTCGAGGCAAGCTCAGAGCATGATGTGAGGACCACTTGATTCGGAGACCAGGAACCCAGTGCCGTGAGGGTTTCGGGTCCCCTGGCTGTCACTGAAGCCAAAACCGCAGGAGGAGCTGCCAGAGCATATGCAGAAGGAAGAGGAAGGAGGAGCTGGAGAACATGATGTTGCTAATCCCAGACAAAAGAGTGTTTGCAGGAACCAGGTGGGAACTCCTGGAGACAGCAGGGCAAGCAGGTGGAGGGCGGCTTCTCAGTTGTCTCCGTACGTGAGACTTCAACCAGCGCCTTTGCTTTCTCATTCATCTGCCTGGCATTTATAGAATGCCGCTGGTGTACGGGGGGAGCACAATAGCCTGACATCTTGGTCCCTCCTCAGAGGTGGCCGGCCCAGAGCCTGGACATCCGACTCACCAATACTCCGGTCCGTCAAAAGGACACAGACCAAGGGGAAGGGACCTGCTGGCCACAGGTGGGGCTGAAATAGGTTGAAATGTGTTACATAACTCAGATCTCATGGGTTCATAACTATCTCCCCCCCCAAAAAAGAAGAAAACACCACCACCACCAACAACAAAAGCTGGAAATCAGAGAGAATGATGCCAGGAACCAAGTCATTCTCCTGAAAATGCGTAAACGAAGGCAACAGGTGCTCCTCCTGCCTTTCCCAGACGCATCGTGACCAATCAGAAAGTTCTCATGGAAAACCCGGCTGACAGATGCGAGAGGAGTGGTAAGATTTGCTGTGGGCAGCTCAGGACCGTGTGCCCGCGGCAACACCGAGAGCTCCTTGAGGGACACGCTGGGAACACACGGCCCTGTGGACTCACTCCTGCCAAGAAACAAAGCTTATGTTGCCAACCTCTGGGTCTGTCCCAGGGTCCCAGGAGGTACCGGCTCAGGGAGCATGCAGGTGGCCCTGGGGGTGCAGCCTGCAGTGCAGGAGGGAGGGATTCCACAGGGCAAACACCCAGCTCCTTTAGCAGAGAGAAAGGGAGAAGAGCGTTAACAACTAGTTGGGGAATTCTGGATATTGACTGTTTATTTGATTTTTTTTTTTTTTTTTTTGAGACGGAGTTTCACTCTTGTTGCCCAGGCTGGAGTGCAGTGGCACAACCTCCATCTCGGCTCACTGCAAGCTCCGCCTCCCGGGTTCAAGCGATTCTCCTGCCTCAGCCTCCCAAGTAGCTGGGATTACAGGCGCACATCACCACACGCGGCTAGTTTTGTATTTTTAGTAGAGATGAGATTTCACCATATTGGTTAGGTTGGTCTCGAACTCCTGAGCTCAGGTGATCTGCCCTCCACGGCCTCCCACAGTGCTGGGATTACCTGGCCTGTTTATTTGGTTTTTAGGTGTGACAGTTTATTGTGGTTACCCTCCTTAATACTCCGGTTACCCTCTTTAATACTCCTTGCATTTCAGCAACATTTGCAGGGAAAATGATATAATATGTGGGATTTGCTTTTCCGTGTGGGAGAGTGGGGTACGGATGAGCAAGACGGGCGAGTACTGGTGATTACTGAAGTTGGGGGACTGGACACTGGGGTTTGTCTTACTATTTTCTCTACTTTTGTATTATGTTTGAAAGTTTCAATAACACAAACGTATCAACATTGTGGCCCTTGTAGAGCCCACCCGCTGGTGAACC
>NW_012110918.1:19593329-19599618 GCF_000951035.1 Colobus angolensis palliatus
GCCCACCCGCTGGTGAACCTGTACACTAGCCCACCCGCTGGTGAACCTGCACGCGTGCCCACCGGCTGGTGAACCTGCAGGCGTGCCCACCCGCTGGTGAACCTGCACGCGCGCCCACCCGCTGGTGAACCTGTACGCTTGCCCACCGGCTGGTGAACCTGTACGCGTGCCCACCCGCTGGTGAACCTGCATGCGTGCGTGGGGCAGATGGAGCGAATGAGAAGATGGCCTAACGTGGTACCTAAGAAACGCTGTGAGAGAGCTGGGGAGGAGCGTGGGGGCCGTGAGGTTAGAGGGGTGGCCTCACTGAGAAAGCACAGCGCATGCTTTGGGAATGGGGGTCCAGCCAAGAAGCCACACGGTGGAGGCCATGGCTGGGACTGGAGCTGCCACGGCCCAAGGGGAGCGGGGAGGAGGCCCCCTAGCCCCGGTTGGTCCTGGGGAGACTGTGGACCAGGTGGGTGGGACATGGAGCCCCTGGAGGGTTTGGGCAGCCGTGGCACCATCTAGGGACTTGTTGGAGGCACAGGGAGAGCTGTTGACCAGGCAGAGCCTGTGCTGCGGGGCTGGGGCTGGGGCTGGCGCTGGGTTGGGGGGTTTGTGTGTGTGTGGAGCCTCAATCCATTCACAGGAGCCCGAGGAAAAGGAGCATCCTCTGGATGCTGCCCAGGGCCTGTGAAGGCTCCTCCCTGGGAAGCAGCCTGAGAGCACCCCTGGCCCAGGGGCTGTGCCAGGACTCTGGCCGGGGTTGCTAAAGCTTCAGACAACTGTCCCGCACGGCTGCACTGGAGTGGAGCCGAGGCAACCCCAGAGGCAGCTTCCTGAGAAAAAGAAGTTGTTGTTGTTTGAAGCCACTGAGGTTTTGCAGCAATGGGCGGGTGAGCGTTGATCTCCACCACGCCTGGGGCCGGGGCCGGCCGGGACGAAGAGTGGCTGTTTCCCATGTGGATCCTGTAGGTGGGGTTCACCGTCACTGGGAGGCCTCCTTCCGGGGACTTCACGATCGTTGCTTTATTCACCTCGACGGGTCCGTGAGGCGAGCCCCTGCTCCTCCCTTATTTAAGCATTTTAAATAATGGGTTTACACATTTCCAACTTCAAAATGTATTACAAAATCGTCACTCCTCCCACCTCCTCTCCCATCTGCTCAGTCCTGCCTCTCACAAGAGGCAGCCATTATGACTGGTTCTTAGGAGACTTCCCAGAGGTCCTCGAATGCACCATGCCGTTCAACACAAATACACATTCCCCGGACTTTTACACAGATGGCAGGATGCTACAGACGCTTTTCTGCTTGTTACTTTAAAATGTTTAAATTTTCCTTCATTTTCATAATCGACTTTATTTTTAGGGCAGTGTTAGGTCTACAGAAAATTGAGGGATGGTAGAGAGAGCTCCCACATACCCACGTCCAGTTTCTCCCTCTAACACGCGTGTTAGAACGATGCATTGTTACAATTAACGACCCCATGTTGACACATCATCGTTAGCTAAAGTCTGTAGTTTATTCATGTCCTTAGTTTCCCCTAAACGTCCTTTCTCTGTCCCTGGACCCATCCAGGGTCCCACGTGACATTTTGTCCCCGTCTCCATAGGCCTCTCTGGGCCGGGCAGTTCTCAGACCAGTTTTTGGTGACTGGGACAGTTTTCAGGAGGCCTGGTGGGGTGTTTTGTAGACTGCCTCTCTACTGGAATTGTTCTGATGTGTTTCTCGTGGTAAAACTGGGGTTTGGGGCTTGGGGAGGATGACCCCAGAGGTGAAGTGCTCTGCTCACCCCATCACGTGAGGGACTGACACCCGGCACGGATGCTCGCTGTGGACATGGGCCTCGGCCACCCGGCTGGGGTGAGTCGGTCAGGTCTCCCCACGGTGATGTGACCCTTTTCCTTCCCTCTCCATACTTTTAGGAAGGAAATCAGTCTACACAGCCCACGCTTGAGGGTTGCGTATTTATGTTTAATTTAATATTATTTCTTGGAGATCTTTTCATATGACTACAAAGAGAGCTTCGTGTTCTCTTTTACACCTCACAGTATTCTATTGTATGCACCTGCCATGACATTTGACCGGTCCTCTGCTTGAGGTGCATTTAGGACGTAAGTAGCATTGAGGACACATACTTTTTTTTTTTTTTTTTTTGAGACGGAGTCTTGCTCTGTTGCCCAGGCTGGAGGGCAGTGGTGCGATCTTGGCTCACTGCAAGCTCTGCCTCCCGGGTTCACACCATTCTCCTGCCTCAACCTCCCGAGTAGCTGGGACTACAGGTGCCCGCCACGACGTTCGGCTAATTTTTTTTGTATTTTTAGTAGAGACGGGGTTTCACCAGGTTAGCCAGGATGGTCTTGATCTCCTGACCTCATGATCCGCCCGCCTCGGCCTCCCAAAGTGCTGGGATTACAGGCTTGAGCCTCCGCCTCCAGCCGAAGACACATACTTTTAAAAATATTATTTTTACATTGATTTGGTAAATTCTTAGAATTGCTGGATCAGAGCCAGATGCACTTGCAATTTAGCTAAATGCTCTCCTCCGCTGAAGTGTGTGCCGTCTCGCGCTCCCACCAGCAGCAGGCAAGTCTGGCTTTCACCGAGCGGATGTATGAGAACTGGTATCTCAGTGAAGTTTTAATCTGTAATTGACCTTTTGCTGAATGACTTTGAGCGTTTCTTATGATAAGGGGTCATTTTGCTTCATTTTTTGTGAACAGTTTGTTCGTTGATCTGTTAGAGTTCCTCGGCAATAAAGATTAGCTCTCCGTCTGAGACAGGGATTGCTTGCATATTTTCCCCCGGTGTCATTTGTCTTTCAACTTTGTTTTGTTGTAGGTGTTTTGACCTTGAAAAAATACTTTGGGTAAAAACTTTTCATCTGTTGTGCAGCTTCTGGGCTTTGTGGCGGGAGGTGGAAGGGCTTCCCCAGGCTGGGTCCTGGGGCCCCCACGCGCTCTGCGTTCTGTGGTTTTCTCCCTGGCGTTCACACCGTGGCCCTGTAGGGTCCTGCCGGGGGCTGGGGTGACGTGTGCATCTCACTGAAGGTGGTCACCTAGTGTTTGAACATCGTTACCAATAATTTGTCTTTTCACCACTGACTTAAGGTGCTGTCTGTGCCACATACCAGCAGCTCATACATGGATTGAGGTTTTTTTCTGAACTATATTCTGTTCCATGAGTCTGGCTAGGCAGGTGCCAGGAAGTAGTTGATACCTTGCGCCTGTTTTGCGGACTGGAACACTGAGATAGAGGCAATATCTTGCCCGTGGCCTGACAGACAGCAGAGTGGCGCCAAGCTTCAGGCCCCAGGGTCCCATCATGCGCCCCCTCTTCCTGCCTCTGTGTTTATCATCTGGGTTCCTTCTTCCCCTCACTGGTCATTGTCAGGAATGACTAGAAGGCAAAGCATCCCAGTTGCTTATCTGTGAGCTCACACCAAAAAGGCACCAAGTTGTCCGGGGCCCACAGAGGAGCCGCATGGTACCGATAGGCCTCGACACCTCTCCCTGGAGGGAACTGTTTCTGTTAAAGAACTTCACCAGACGGTTCTCTAACCCGAGGTGGAAGTTCGAGGTGGTCATTGTCTTCTGCTTCTCCTACACCCCCACTAGCTGCCCGGCCTTGCACATCTGGGGTGCCCTCTGCCCCTCCCTGCGGGGATTTCCGCACCCATCGCCCACCTGTGGACGCGCAGCACCTGCTCCGTGTCAGTCCTCTCGGAGACGTCCTGACCCTGCAGGCAGACTCGACGGCGTCGTCTCTTGAGGACCACTGGCCTCCTCATGCAGCTTCTGTGGGACTGAAATAAGGTGTCTGCACGTCTTCATCTGCCAGCTGAGCCCAGAACACCTTGAAGCCAGGGCCAGGCTCCGTTTCTCGGCGTCCCCAGGGGTCAGAACTGCGGTGACTGACTACTCGGGGAACGGACTGAGGGGCCTCAAGGCTTTTAGAGTTTTATGAATTGCAGGTATTTGTTCAGCTTAAGACAAGCTGCATGTGTGTACAGTTTTATTTAACTTCTGAATACCTGGCCTTCTGTCTGAGTCTGACTTCTGTGTCGCTGCATAACAAAGGTGGCTGTGGGTTGTCTGGCGCTGGAGGAGTCTCTATGGGACCTTCCTGAGTCCTCGCTGCCCCAGTTCTCCCCACACCCCTATGTGCCCAACACCCTACACCCACCGAGGCCCAACTGGGCAGAATTACCAAGCAGGTGAGGTTGGTTGCTCATTCTCCCCAGAGTACCCTTCGTCAAGTCTCCTTCCTCATCCCTGTTCTCCCAGCTCATGGTCCGCTGACCCCTCAGGTGTGTTAGTGACTCTGGCTTCGGTGTTTTTCCCAAGCTATGATACCCAGCTCCTCCCGGTGCCGCCTGCAAATCCATCCACCTTGGTGTCTGAAGTTTGCCTGTGGTCTTTGGCCAGGGGCTGTGGAAGGGCCTCCGGGGACTGAGGGTCTGGACCCATTTGGGGTCATTGAGAGTAAATCTACTTGTTAACGGGGGCATCCTCCTCGACCCATTCCTCAGGGCCCCACATCCACGCTCACCAACTGCACATGCAGACCAGGAGGTGCATGAGCTGAAGACTGTGGGCCACCGAGTCATGGCCTCGGAAGGAGCCACAGTCCACCAGGCTGTGGATCTCAACACGTGGTGGGGAGAGGGCCCGACACGGCCACATCAGTACAAGTGGCTTTTCCTAAAGTGCACGTCTCACACGCGCAGCCTATGTGTGGCTCCTCCCAGGCGCCCGCACCCGTGGGTTGTTCCACAGCGGCAGCGTCTCACACAGATGCCAGGTAGCAGTGACGGAGGCTCGGGCGCAGGCTACAGTGCGACGGCTTTGTTAGGGAGACAGCGGTTTGTCTTAGCTGTATCTTCTTAGGGAGTTACCTCCTAGGCATATTAAAAGCACCATGCCACATGGCACAGAGTGATGACAAATTCCTTCAAGAAAAAGAAACCCTAAAACTGTAAGAACTTGAAGGTCTGGTCTGTGCTGGTGCAGTCCTGAGCAGGGGCGGGGTCTGCCCGGCGTTGCTCCAGCTGCAGGCTGGGAGCTCCCTGGAGCCCAGTCACTCCCAGCCCCCATCCTGCACCCCCACACCCGACTCTGTGGCCTGCATGATTAAAGCGTCGGGGAATTAAAGGGGGGAATTGGAGGGCAGCTGCAGCTAGCCATGAACGAGGATGCACTTCTCCTGGTGAACGATGCTTGTGGGGTGCCCTGTCCCCTAAGGACATCTGAGTAAGAGCCAGACAGATGGGAGAAATTTGGGGATTAGGAGACCCTCAATTTCTCATCCCTGTGGAACTACATGGAGCTTGTTCTGAAAATCACCTTCTCCTGCCTCCTCTGAGGTGACTTAAGAACTCCATTCCCCCCTAACCTGGGCTTCATGGGTCCTTCTGTGGAACCCCAGGCCGCTGGCTGCCTGGAGTGACCATGTCCACTTGTGTCAGCCAACACGTGAGCCTGAGAGGCTGGAGCTCAGAATACACCCTGGGGCACGGGGACAAGTCCTGGGAAGTGATTGGAGCTCTGTTTGTCATTTTCCTTCAACCAGCAAGTGTGTCTGAGCCAAAATAGAAGGATGGAGCAGAAATTCAGAAGCATCTTTCCTGAAGACAGGCCAGCGTCCAGCTTCCTGTCACTCACTCAAGAGCGCTGGGTGCCTGCCGGGGGCTGCATGGGCTGCTGCACCTGAGCTACAGTGAGCAGACAGGCAACGTCCCAGGGCTCCAGGGACGTGTGTTCTCTCGGGGCAGAGACAACAGCAACAAGCATTCAAGAAACGCCGCAGAGTGCTATGTGCTGTGTGCCAGGTGATGCTCAGGGAGGCCGTGTGGGCATCTGTGTCAGAGTGCCAGGTGTCAGGTGTCAGGTGCTGTGTGCCAGATGATGCCAGGTGATGCTCAGGGCGGCCGTCTGGGCATGTGTGTCAGAGTGCTGTGTGCCGGATGATGCCCAGGGCAGCCGTGTGAGCATGTGTGTCAGGCGGGCTGCTGGGTGCTGGGAGTCACTGCCTCACCCCTAGGGCTGAGGGGCCGTGGGTTGTTGGGCTCCCCATGGGGGTGACAACCTGGCAGTGAGGGACGGCCATGCAGACATGTGTTGGGCACGGAGCATCCCTGGTGGTGGAAGCCCTCCCATGCTGGGCTGCGGGGCAGGGCTCTGAGAGAGGATGCAGAATCCCTCCCTGCATGCCTGTCTCTGCAGATCAGCTTCACCTGCCCCCACCCTGGCCCGCACCGCTCAATCTACCGTCATTAGACCCACCTGCCCCCACCCTGGCCCTCAC
>NW_012110918.1:19599698-19612538 GCF_000951035.1 Colobus angolensis palliatus
CCCCCACCCTGGCCCTCACTGCTCAATCTACCGTCATTAGACCCACCTGCCCCCACCCTGGCCCTCACCGCTCAATCTACCGTCATTAGACCCACGTGGTTTCTTGGTGATTAAATGTGTGTGTTGCTCTCTGTACATCCACGAACTGCAGAAAGAGGTTTTTCTCATTGCTGTGCTAAATGAAAGTGTAACTTTAAAAACAGTGAAACTATTCCTGCACGAGAGAACTGCGACTGGATTCCACCAGGGAGGAGCTGTGACCAGCGGAGCGGAGACAGGACAGGGAAGAGCCAGCGTCACCTCCAGGACTCCTGTGCCCGAGGGGAGGAAGAGGCCACAGGTAAGGAGGAGACTGGGCTGCCCACATAGGGAATGCAGGTCCATTCAGATGCACCCGGGGATGACTCATCCCCGGCCAGCTGCTCTGGCTTGCAAGGCCGGGGGTCTCAGAGCTGGGGGCTGCAGTGGGCACAGCGGCTCTCTACTCCCGAGAGATCATCCACGGCCCCATCAAGATCCCTGGTCACCATAAAATTTAACTTTATAACTTACTGATAATAAATTATAAACAAAAGCCTGATAATTTACAGGCTTGTTGACTACTGAGTACTCGTGAATGGAGTACGGTTGCTTGCTATCCAAAACTGTACAGGTGAGAATCACCGCATCGGTGAGAGCTGTGGCCGCATCTGATTTCTAGATGCAGCAGCTGAAGGTCGGGAGTGCTTGTGGCTCACCTGTCTCAGGCTGCAGAGCCCACCTCGCAACCTTGCGGAGTATGGTTTCCTCCAGTGATTCGCCTGTATTTCATCTCTTCCCTGGTGGAACAGGTGGTTCATTAGTACCCCGGGGAAACGTCCTGGGGGACCGAATGGATTATGAGGGAAAAGCAAGCAGGACAGCAAAAGGGGAAGAGACCAGGCCGAGGACGCCCCAGGGCTGAAGTGAAAGATCCCTGATGGGCACGGGTAGCGTGACCGGGCTCCCAAGACCGGGTCCTGATCCGGGTTTTCGTGTAGCAAGGTCATGTGTGGAGACCGGGGCCCCGGGGCTGTGGGCTGGGGTAACGCTGCCATGCTTGGGGGAAAGGGTGGCAAATTGTGGCCTCAGTCTCTTCCGAACTTTCCAGTTCAATTGCTTTTTAAAAAGGTGCTCAGCCTTCCTTTTCAGGGCAACTTTAGTGTGACTTCTTCATCTTGGGGTGCAGCGGGTGGCTTGTTACGGGGGAAGGTGTCACAAGGAGGGAGATGGTCTGGTTCAGTCAGGGTGGGGGAAGGGAAAGGGCTTCAACCCCTTCTCAGAACAAATGTTCTCCTAACTTGTGCCTCATGCCAGTTCACTGTGTTAAGAATAGAAAAATGAGCTAAAACCATTGAAAGAAAAATAAGTAAACACATAAAGAACCGAAGGCCCTGAGCATTCGAGGGTGTGCCAGAACCCCCAGGGTTCTTCCAGGGCTTTCCGGGAATTGTGGGCATCCTGGGAACCAAGATGCCTGCTCTCGGAGCTTCCACCTTTAGGAAATGCACCTGGTGACTCTGCTGAGATCTTGCTAAGAATTCCAGTGCCATGATGAACACCCTTGCTGCGGGCACTGCTCTGTGAAAGGTTCCAGCTCCATCTCCTGCCACAGCCTCAGACCTGGGACATGAACCACTTGGTGTCTGGCCATTATCACCCTGATGGTGAACTGGGCACCTTCAATTTCAATATTGAAGGGTCAGTCACTGGAAACTATATAGACAAGTAGACGTCAGCATAGGTAACAATTGTTCCACCCTTGTCTTAGGTCATTCTTGCCTTGCTGTAAAGAAACACTTGAGACTGGGTAATTTATAAAGAAAAGAGGTGTAATTGGCTCACGGTTCTGCAGGCTTTATAGGCACCATGGTGCTGGCAACTGTACAGCTTCCAGGGAGGCCTCCGGCAGCTTACAATCAGGGCAGAAGGTGAAGGAGGAGAAAGAAAGAGCGTGGGAGGTGCCACCCACCTAAAACAGCCAGGTCTGTGAGAACTCACCCTCGTGAGGACAGCACAAGGTGCTGCTAAACCATTCACGAGAAATCCACCCCAGGGTCCAGTCACCTCCACCAGACCCTGCCTTCAATACTGGGGATTACAATTCAACATGAGCTTTGGGTGGGGACAAAAATACCAGTTATAATCCCCCCTTGAGGCCCTTGTTTTCTGTCTAATTATCTTAAAGATTCAGGGACTCTTAAGGCACGATAGGATCTTAGAAACCCAGCCTTTTCGTTTTGAACACCAGGAAACTGAAGTCTGGAATAAAGTGGCTTGTCTGAATTTCAGCAGCAGGTTCTAGCAAACTCTATTCTGTTCTTCCAGGGTGGCACGCTCTACCTCATCTCATGACCATGATCCTTGAATCCCAAGTTTTCAGGGGACTCAGATACAGAGGGGCTGCTCAAAGCCCTGGGCTGGAACCCAGAATAGCAGCCGTGGGTTGCGTGGGAAAGTTACAGCCGTTTGCAGGTGTAGACCCCACCCTGCTCCTCAGGACTTCAGCACACTCACCCAGCCTGTGCGGTCTTGTGAGCTGCAAAGAAATTACATCAAGATTAGATGTCTTATCAGCTGATTTTTTTTTTAATTTTTAATTTTGTTCTAGTTAAATAATTAAAATTTTTATTTTATGGAGACAGGATCTCACTATATGGCCCAGGGTGGTCTTGAACTCCTGGGCTCAAACAGTCTTCCCACTTTGGCCTCCCAAAGTGCTGAGATTACAGGTATGAGCCACCATGCCCGGCCTCAGCTGAGTTTTAAGTCCAATGTTATTCAAATTTTTCCAACTTAATTTTATGAGCTTATTATTTAGTTCAATATGAAAGTCTGCTGCAGATAATCTAGAACATTCCTATACCCCACTTTATTTTATGAATACAGATGCATTGCTTCCAGAGAAGATATTCGAAAATAAAATTCAGTCTTGTATCAAAAATAGAATACACTATATTAATGATTGTTGTGTGACAAATTGCCCC
The DNA here is from genome assembly GCF_000951035.1 of Colobus angolensis palliatus. Taxonomy (NCBI): domain Eukaryota; kingdom Metazoa; phylum Chordata; class Mammalia; order Primates; family Cercopithecidae; genus Colobus; species Colobus angolensis. Next base: position 19,602,704 of record NW_012110918.1, read on the forward strand.
AAACCTTAGTGGGTTAAATAGTAGATGGTTATCTCCTGGTTTCTGTGGGCCAGGAATCTTGGCATGGCCTTAACTGGGCTCTGCAGTGCAGGGTCTCTCTCAAGACTGTCAGATGTCAGCTGAGACTGCAATCATCTCAAGGCTCAACTGGGGCAGAACTTGCTTACAAGCTCACTCAGTGGCTTGGCAGGGGTTGTTGGGGGTTCCCCAAGGCTGTTCACCTGAGGGCCGCGGGTCCCCACTGGCCGTTCACCTGAGGGCCGCCGGTCCCCACTGGCTGTTCCCCTGAGGGCCACCGGTCTCCACTGGCCGTTCCCCTGAGGGCCGCCGGTCCCCACTGGCCGTTCCCCTGAGGGCCGCCGGTCCCCACTGGCCATTCACCTGAGGGCCGCCGGTCCTCACTGGCTGTTTGCTGGAGGCTTCTCCTGAGGTGGCTCACAGCACAGCAGCCGGCTTCATCAACATGAAAGGGTGGGAGAAGCTGAGACTGAGAGTGTGTACCTGTAAGCAGGAGAGAGATGGAAGTCTCAGTCTTTTATAACCTAATCTCAGAAGTGACATTCATCACTTCTGTCATAAGCTATTTGTTAGAAGCAAGTCACTAGGCTCAGCCCACGCACAACGGGAGGAAATAAAAGGGAGTCAATACCAGGAGGTGGGATCATTAGAAGCCACTTCAGGAACTGCTGATCACGTATACTCTGATCAAGTTAGGTTTATTCTGGGAATGGGTTAGGGTGGTTCAATAATGGATTATCAACAAAACCATCATATCAATAATTTGTAAAGAATTAAATCATATCTATATATGTTGAAAAGACATGTAATATAACTTAACAGCCATTCCTAATTAGAAAAAATAACTAAGTAAAATGGGAACAGAACGAGACTACTTAAGTGTAATAAAAACCAACCAACAAACCTTTCAGTTAAATTTAGGAGCTAGACAGGGATGCCTTAATTACTATTATTTAACATTGTGTTGGAGATGATAGAAAATGCAGCATAAGAAAACAAAAGGAAATATGTGGTATACAATTGGAAAAGGAAACACAAAACTACCTCTTCTGTGCTGATGACATGAATGTATATCTGGAAAACTCAAGAGATACTAATAACAAACTACTAAAATTAATGAAGAATTTGGTTAGGTGGCTGGATACAAAATAGCTGTATAAAAACCAATAGCTTAAAAAACAAAACAAAACGTCCAACAAACAAACAAAGAAGTAGCATTCTTTCAACAAAGATGCCAAGAACACACAATGGGGAAAGGCCATCTGTTTAATAAATGGTGTTGAGAAAACTGTATATCCTTGTGAATCTGTATCTCACATCTTTACAAGAATCAACACAAAATGGATTAAAGACGTAAGTTGAAGACCTGAAACTATACAACTACTAGAAGAACATACAGGGAAAAAGCTCCATGACATGGATGGGGCAGTTATTTCTTTGATATGACCCCAAAGGCTCAGACAACAAAAGCAAAAACAGACAAATGGAATTACAGGAAACTAAAAAGCATCTTCACTGCAAAGAAAACAATTAATAGAGTGAAGGTGCAACTCACAGACTGAGAAAAAATATTTGCAAGTCATATATTGTGTAAGGGGCTACTTTTCAAAATATATAAAGAACTCAATAACAAAAATAAAAACCCTATTAAAAACAGACAAAGGACTTGAATAGACATTTCTCAAAAGAAGACATGCAAGTAGCCAACAGATGAATGAAAACATGCTCAACCTTTCTAATCGTTAGAGAAACACAGTGAAAACCACAGTGAGAGATCTCATACCTGTTAGGTTGGCTATGACAGAAAAGAAAGATAAGTGTTGGCCAAGATGTGGAGAAAAGGGAGCCCTGGTACAGTGTTGGTGGTATTGTAAATCAGTATGGCCATTTTGGAAAACAGTAGGAGGTTAGTAAAAGTAAAACTAGGCTTATCATTTGTTTCAGCAACCCCGCTGCCGGGTATACACCCAAAGGAGTTGAAATCATCTGTGGAAGAGGCAGCTGCATTCCCAGGTTTGTTGCTACGTTATTCACAATAGCCAAGATGTGGAAACAACCTCAGTGTCCATCAGCAGGTGTACGGATTTTTAAAACGTGGCACATACACAATGGAACACTATTTAGTCTTAAAAACAGGAAATTCTGTCACTTGCAATAACACGAATACATCTGGAGGACATTAAGTGAAGTGAAATAAGCCAGCTATGGAGAGAGAAAATATGTGTGATCTTACTTATATGTGGAATGTTTAAAAAGTCAGACTCGTAGAAGTAGAGAGTAGACTGGTGGTTACCGGAGGCTGGGTGGGGCTGGGCATGGGGAGAGTGTGGATGAGGATGGGGAGATAGCGGTCAACGGTGCAAAGTTTCCGTTAGGCGGGAGGAATGTGTTCTGGTGTTCTGTTGCACGGCATGGTGGCCAGAGTTGACAATAATGTATTACATATTTGGAAATAGCTAAAAGGGAGGATTTTAAATGTTCTCACCACAAAGAAATGATAAATATTTGAGGTGATGACTGTGCTATTTAGTGTGATTTGATCATTCCACAATGTACACATGTACCAAAACATTACATTGACCCCATAAATATACACTATTATTATTTGTCAATTAAAACCTAAAATAAAAGCACACCTAGCTTCATCATAGTCCAACTGCCGAAAACAAAATGTAAAGAGAAAATTTCGAAAGCAGCCAGGGAAAATGCACAGGGAACGATAATAGAACAGCCACTAACTTCTCCTCAGAAACAATGGAGGCCAGAAAACAGTGGAATGCCATGTTTAAAGTGCTGGGAGAACAAAAGAAAAACACTGTCAACCCGATATTCTACATCAGGAGAAAATATTACTCTAGAACAAAAACAAAATAAGAACTGCAAGCAATATAAATCCTACCAATGGGAGAATGGTTGAAAAATAATAGTACATCCATGACATGGATATGTACTATTAAGCACCCATTAAAAAGCATGAGTTAGAACTATGTCAGTTGACAAAAAGGGGTAAGAAATAGTTTTACAAAAATAGGATGACAAAATCTAATATATTTGTCTATATTTGTGTGTGTGTGTGTTTATGTTTGAGAGGCATGCCAAGGGGGAAAGTGGGTCAGTCTCTCCCAGGTGTTGACCATAACTGGGTAAATTGTAATGAGTTTAAAAACAATAGTAAAAATGGCAAGAAGTTGGCCTGCTTTTCATTGTCAGCGTACGTTCTAAACGTGTCAGTGGTATGACACTGTCCCCTACCGTGTTGGAAGGCCTCTGCTCGCTCTCGAGACAAGCCACTGTGTATTTGCACATGGTTTATAGAAACATGGAAGGGCATGCAACTGGTTGTTAGCCCAGGTGACCTGGAAGGGGTTGGGGTTGGCATGGTGGAGGGAAAGATGGATCATGAAGCAAAAATGGAAGAGGAAGCAAAAGGGACTGCACTGAAATCCTGAACAGTATCATGGTATCATGATGTATACACAGTTACTGAAACTTACATGAGCATAGAAAGGGAAATTTTAAAAAGAAAATTAAAAGAAAAAGCCCCAGACTCCCTTCTCAGAAAAACACACTTTCCCATTGAATTCCGAAGGGTTAGGTTCCGGTCATGTGTGGCTCAACCCCGGAGTTGAGCGTGTCTGCTGTAGGCCTTGGACTTACCTGGTCTACAATATGGTGTCTTCTTCTCTCAGTCTGAGGAACAGTTTTCCCATCTGCACGAGGGCACCTGCCGCCCACAGCAGCTTTGGGTCATACACGGACAGCACGTGTGAGTTCACTGCCAGGCGGTCCTGTCTGTGCCGAACAGTCCACTTCAGAACTTCTGAGAACGATGTCTCCTCCCGCCCTGGACTTCCTCAGACAGAATCTGCGAGGGGCTGGCCCAGGCAGAATTATCTTTTAGAAACTTTGCATAGGAGGTGCTTGATAAAAGCTAGTTGGATTTGAATTTGGCCACAGCTCAGATAATCTGGGGGAACTGCGGTGTCTGCCAAGGATATGTGACCATCTCCTGGTGTAAATCCTTCAAAGGATGGGGAAGCCAGCATCACTGAGTGAGAGCTGAGAAGACTCGCTTGTTCATGCTTACTTGAAAGCAGCTGCGCCTCACTCAATTTCTCTTTGTTTCTAGAAATCTCTCATTCTTTCTTTAATCTCCCTTTCCCCACCCACTCTGCCTATGTTCTTTCTCCCTTCCACCTAATCTTTTCTTATTTCTTTTACTTATTCCTCATCTTAACTGTTCCTAAGTGTGTGCCGTATGTATTTAAAAACTTTTTGTCCCTGTTTTTAATTAAAAGAAGAGGCGCTTACTTCTGTTTCCAAACCCTTGCACGTGATACTCAAGGAACTGGTGACGGTGCTTGCTGGGCTTACGAAGTGCAGCTGTGTCCTCCCTCGCTCTGTAACACCCTCTCTGCCAGAAATAGCTCAGCAGGAAGGCAGTGGGGCACCCCGGAAACGTGCCCCTGGGCCCCACCTTACAGCCTCTGCTGCACTCCCTTCGTGGCAGAGTGGTTCCAGAACAGTCTGCATCCCCCTGCCAGGAGGCCAGGAAAAGCCACTTCTGGCCCTGGGCAGCTACGTGGCTCTTGGTGGACCTCAGAACCCTGTGGGGGCCAGAGGGCTGAGTGAGTCAGGCCGGGGAGGGCAGGCACCATCCACACTTCCAGACACTTTGGGGTGTCATCTGTCTCTTCCTTGATTAGAAGAGGCCTGGGACCAGTTCAGCTGGCGACTCCGGTGTTTCTGACTTTGGCTATCAGCAAACACTGCTGGAGGCTCTGCCCCGTCCACACCCAGCTTCTGTGAGCATGGAGGAGACATAATCCGCAATGTCTGACACAGGCCATGCCTAGGTTTCTACGTTGCAGCCTGACCATCCTTGTCTGGCTACCTCCAGTGACATAAAGCTGAGAAGCAAAAACGCCCAGGAGGCAAGGCTGCAGTCATTTAGGAGAGTGGACTGATTTCAGGGCCGTGCTGCCTGCAGCCTTTGTGGGGCTCAGTGAGCGGATGAGCGGCCCATGCCAAGCCCACTCCCCAGGGATGCTGCCTGCGGTGCTCACGCATCTCATACGGGGACACACAGGAACTGTGGGCTCCACCCTGCAGCCTCTGCGCCAGCATGCGGTGGTCCCAGGAGATGTAGAGCCAGCCCTTCCTCTGCCGTTGCACTGGGTAGGTGATCTGCGGGCTGTTATCCATCAGAAACGCACCGCCCACTGCTCCACCAGTCAAAGTTACGCCTACTCTGGAATTTTCTCTCTTAGCCATTTGCTTGGTGTAGGAAAAACCTAAGCTTCTGCCTCCCCGATTCACCACAGACGCTCTCTGTTATCACTCCTGTTACGCGTGAAGGCTGAGTTATCGCTCACTCTCAACAGGTCCTAGAATCCTTTATGTGCATTCAGGGGACTGGGGGAGGCCCTGGACACGGTGCCAGGTGCTGTGTCTCGAGGTTCACTGGACCCGACAGGGAGACCGGGAAGAAAGGCCCTGAGAGATGTGGGGGCAGCCTTCGTGTCTGAGCTGTCACTCAGCTGTCGCTTTATGCCACTGGCATACCTGCTGGAGGAACTCCATGTGGAGAAAGGCTGGGTCCTGTGGGGGGCATTCGAGGGGGACACTCTGGGCAGCCTCAGGCTGGGTCCACCTAGGGGGAGGGGACAAGCCACTTCATGGATGTTGTACACAGTGGCCCCAAAGTGACCTTAAAAATGGATTTAAGGAATAAATCCAAATCCAAATAGAAGACATAAGCCATCTGAAGAAACAGCCTTGGAGATTGTCTTTGAACCTCCAGACTGTGGGGTGACTTGCGACATACACGTTGCCGTGGAAGTGCTTATCTCAGTAACTTCACTGTGCTCTGTCTGAAGAGAAGACGTTTCAATGGCTGGGTGGCCGGCATTGCACCTTGTAAAAGCAGAGCCCAGGGAGACCAAATCTGGCTTGTGTCTCTAGCATTGCTTGAGAGTGGGGACGTTTTGGCCCCAAACACGGATTCTGACCTCTGTGGGGGGCATATCATTAGCTTCTACATACTAATGATGTCCCTGTTAGGGTTACTTTGCCCATCCCCTTGGCACTGATTCTCTGTTAATTTTCTGATTATAACTTATGATTACTCTGTGGGGGGCACATCATTAGCTTCTACATACTAATGATGTCCCTGTTAGGGTTACTTTGCCCATCCCCTTGGCACTGATTCTCTGTTAATTTTCTGATTATAACTTATGATTATAACTTAAGGATTGTGGTTTTGGTGTGGCATCTAAGATTTCTTGTCTAATATAAGGTCACAAATTTTTTGTCTCCTATATTTACTTCTAAAAGTTGTAGAGATTTAGCTATTATGTTTCGGTCTGTATTAGTCCATTTTCACACTGCTGATACAGACATACCTGAGACTGGGTCATTTATAAAGAGAAAGAGGTTGAATGGACTCAGTTCTATTTGGCTGGGGCGGCCTCACAATCATGGCAGAAGGCAAAAGGCACATCTTACATGGCAGCAGACAAGAGAGAGCTCGTTCAGGGAACTCCCATGTATCAGATCTTGTGAGACTTATTCACTGTCATAAGAACAGCATGCGAAAGACTCACCCTCATGATTCAGTTACCTCCCACCAGGTCCCTCCCATGACGGATGGGAATTATAGGAGCTGCAATTTGAGATTTGGGTGGGGACATGCCCAAACCACGTCAAGGTCTATGACACCTTTTGAGTTATTTTGTGTGTATGGTGTGAGGAAAGGTTCTATATCCACTTTTCTTGCGTATGGGCATCCAATTTTCCCAGCATTATTTGTTAAAAGACTATAATTTCCCCCACTGAACTGCCTTGGTACCTTTGTTGAAAATCAGCTTACTGTAAATATAAGGATTTATTTCTGTGCTCTCAATTCTGTTCCATTAATCTATAAGTCCATCCTTAATGCCAGTTCCACACTGTCTTGATTATTGTGGCTTTGTAGTAACTGTTGAAATTAGGAAATGCAAGTCTTACAACTTTGTTTTTTCTACTCCGAATTATTTTGGTATTCTGGATCCTTTGCAGTTTCATATAAATTTTAGGATTGTCTTGTTATTTTCTGCAAAAAAAGCCTGCTGGGATTTCAGCATGGATCATGTTGAGCTTGAAGACTGATTATCTAACAACACCGAATCTTCCAATCCATGGACATTGGCTGTCTCTCCATGTGTCTAGATCTTCTTTTAAGTCTCTCAGCAAGTTTTGTACTTGTTTTGTTAAATTTAACTTACCTTTTTTTCACATTTTGGTGCTACTGTGAATATAATTATTTTCTTAATTTTCCTACTCATTGCTCTTATAGAGCTACAACTGATGGCATATAGAAATATAGTTGATTTTTGAAATTGTGTATCCTGTGATCTGGCTAAACTTGTTTATTAGTTTCAGTAGTACTTTTGGTGGATTTCTTAGAATTTTATACAAAAAAATAACAGCAAAGAGTTTTACTTCTCTTTTTTCCAATACAGACGCCTTTATTTTATTGGTTACCTTGTTGCATAGCTACAATCTCAAGTACAATGTTGAACAGAAGTGATGAGAGAGTCCTCACTCTCGATCTTAGAGGAAAAAGTTTTAATCAGCCTTTCACCATTAGGTATTATATTAGCTCTAGGTTTTACCCAGATGCCCTTTGTCAAACTGAGGAAGTTTCTCTTCCATTTGTAGTTTGTGGAGATATTTTATTATGAAAGAGTATTGGATATTTTCAAATGCTTTCCAATGTCTGGGTATAAATCCTCCTTTGTTAATATTTTGTTAAGGATTTTTGTATCTATATTCATGGCTTTTCTTTTCTTGTGATGTCTTCGGCCAGGATGTAAGGACAATACTGACCTCATCAGACCAATGGGGGAGGTATTTCTTTCCTCCTCTGTTTTCTTGAACAGTTTGTAAAGGATTAGTATTATTTCTTTTGTTAATATTTGCCAGAATTCACCAATGAAGCCATCTGACTTTTCCCTATAGGGTGATTTTAATTATTAATTCAATATCTTCACTAGTTATAAGTCTATTCACATACTCTGTCTTCTTGAGTCAGATCTGGTAATTTGTGTATTTCTTCGAATTTGTCCATCTCATCTAAGACATCTAATTTACTGGCATAAAGTTGTTAATATCATTATTTTATAACCCTTTTAACGTGTGTAGGATCAATAGTGATTCTCTCTTCTTACCCCTGGTTTTAGTCACCTGTGCCCCATCTTTTTCCCCTACTGTAAAAGGATGCGAGGGGTAAACAGATTTTTATTTCACATCCCCAGCCCTTGCCCTGGGCCCTGTTGTTTGACCCCCAGCATCCCCTGTGGTTGCTCATCTGACCCGGGCTTCCCGGTCACACGTGATGACAGGGTAACCCCCCACAGCACAATGGCTAGCACTAAAACGGGGCTCAGTCAATGTTGGCTTCTCTTCTGTATTCGCCTTCCTTGACTCCGGGTCTACCAGGACTTGGGCAAACTCCCCACGTGGTCTGGCCAGGAAAGCCTTAAGCACCTCTCCGGACTGGGGTGTGGCCGCGTCACAGAGGCATCCTCCCCACCACTTCAGGCAAATGCTCAAGTGCTGACGTGCAGATGCTTCAACCCAGGGCTGCCCTCCACCCTGCTTACTGCACAGAATGAGGATTGGAGGGGGCTGCGGCGGGACTGTGGGTGACGGGATGGTCACTGTTGGGGGCACAAGCCGGGTGTTGGTGCCAGGTGAGGGTGCAGGAGGGGGCTGGGTCAGGATCCCGGGGTTGGACCAGGGCCACTCGGGTGTTCTGTGCCTTTGTCCTGTGCTGGCCCTGAGGCACGCTGGACGTGGGGCCCGGTGCACCCTTGCTGACTGCAGCTCCTAGCATGGGAGTAAGAGCGCCAGTCAGACCTGGGAAAGGGCCACCGACTGGTCCTCATAGCTTTGCTTTTCCACTTTCCTGTCCCTTAAAGAGCCACACAGAAAATGGTCTCTGAATCAAACACAATCTCATTACAGACGCTTCTGGCCGGGAAACACCCGCCAACGCGGCCGACTGGCTGGAAGCAGGCAGGCTTTGGCTGTCGTTAACATTTTTGTTCCTATCTGCACTAATTAGTCATAAACAGGGGACAAAAACTCCCCAAATGCGGGAGAAGCTAATGGCCCGTTAGGAGGCCGCGCCTGCGGAACTCATCTGATTCCTTTTGCAAGAGCAGATGCTGGGCTTTAGTTTAGAAACAAGGAATGTGGATCTCGCCTGGGCCTTCAGTTTTCGGGTACCTCCAAGTTTTCAGAGCTGCTGGAGATTTTCGGGGGTCTTGCTGGCTCCGTGACAAGCCCCCCGGAGTCTCACTCAGTGCTAAAGCCACACCCCAACGTGGCCGTCACCCGCAGGCCTGTCCGGCCCTGTCCTCATAGCGTGGTGCTGTCCTTGCCACAGTGAGTGCGTTCCCATGGTTCTGGTTGTATAGAAGTGTGGCACCTCCCTCCCCCTTGCTCCCACTGCTGACGTGGGACGCCTGCTCCCCCCTCACCTTCTGCCATGACTGCAGCTTCCTGAGGCCTCCCCAGAAGCAGATGCAGGCACCGTGCTTCCTGGACAGCCTGCAGAACCATGAGCCAGTCAAACCTTTTCTCTTATAAATTACACAGCCTCAGGTATTTACAGAAATGCAAGAACAGCCTCACACAGCCTCAGGTATTTGCAGCAATGCAAGAACAGCCTCACACAGCCTCAGGTATTTGCAGCAATGCAAGAACAGCCTCACGCAGCCTCAGGTATTTACAGCAATGCAAGAACAGCCTCACGCAGCCTCAGGTATTT
>NW_012110918.1:19612943-19617664 GCF_000951035.1 Colobus angolensis palliatus
CAAGAACAGCCTCACGCAGCCTCAGGTATTTACAGCAATGCAAGAACAGCCTCACGCAGCCTCAGGTATTTACAGCAATGCAAGAACAGCCTCACACAGCCTCAGCCAGCTCATCCTCCACCCGGGGGCCACCACAGCACGGGGCGAGGTGTCCTCCACTCCTCGCCGCAGCTGCTCCTCGTGGCCTCTCCAGCATGAGTTGGGCTCCCCACGGGCCCACGTGTGATGACACAGCTGTGAGGAAACTTGTGGCTTTCCAGGCTCGTTCTCCACGGGCCTCCTGGTCTCATGTCCCGCTCACACCTCCCTCCCCTGGTGGAACAGCATCTCGTGCTGGGACTTTGTGGCTCCCTTTCAGAGTCTCTCCTTCCCTGCTGGTGGCCCAGCTCCAGAGACTCAGGGGAACTCAGACAGGGTGCACTGGGGTCCTCTCAGGCCCGTGCCCAGGAAAGTCTAGGTGTCAGTAGAACAGAGCCCCTGGGACCAAATGGCCCATGACCGCCTCCCTTAAAGGACCACAGTGGAACCCCTTGGCGTGGCTCTGTGCCCCTTGACAGACTGCCACGAAATCCTAAGCCCTTGAGAGCTTGGGTTCTGCCTCCTTTCTCCTGGAGCCGCCTCACAGAACCATTCCCTTCGTTCTGGAATCGACTGTACTCCCTTCCTTCCCTCCAGTGAACTCTGCTGCTGTGGTTTAGGACCATTTCTCCTGTAGACATCAAGGTGGATGATAAGAGCATGACACATTGTCCTCAGATGGGGGGTGCAGCGTAGCTCCCAAACCCAGGCTCCCAGGAGCAGGGGTCCCCTTCAACCTGAGGGCAACCCTCAGAACAAGGAAGGTGGGGACGGCTGTGGCTGCACGGAGACCTGGTGCCATGGAGGTTCAGAAGATGACTTTGAAGACAGTCACTGCAAGCCCCACCTTGTGGCCTGGGAGGCCTTGTCTGGGACAGACCACAGGCCACAGGGAGGGCCTCACCCACACAGCAGCATCCATGCAACTCTAGGCTCTTTCCACACTGCATTGCTTCTCTCGCATTTGTTTTTCTGTAAATAAGGTGTAATCATGTTAAGAAAATGAAAACAGCATGAAGTGCATAAAATGTGCAGCGCAAGCTCGTGGTCCCTCCTGCCATCCTCAATCTGTTTTTTTTCTTTTCTTTTTTTGTTTTGTTTTTTTTGAAACAGGATTTCAGCCTGCCACCCAGGTTGGAGTGCAGCCTGCCACCCAGGTTGGAGTGCAGTGGTACAGTCAGCTCGCTGTAGCCTCAACCTCCCCTGACCTCAGCTCCCCGAGTAGGTGGGACCACAGGTGCGCGCCTTCGTGGCTGGTTAAATTTGTTTATTTTTTATTTTTATTGTTCGCAGAGACAAGGTCTTGCTGTGTTGCTCAGGCTGTTCTTGAGCAGCTGGCCTCAAGCGATCCTCCTGCCTCCGCCTCCCAAAGTGCTGGGATTACAGGCGTGAGCCCCCACGCCCAGCTGGACATCGGCCGGGTTTTTGGCACCCCCACGTGCATGTTTGTCTGTGAGACCTTCTGTTTCTTACGGCAGAATTATCAGGTCTCCACATAATCCCTGCTTTCTGTGGCATGTCTTCCTACCAAACGCCTTTCTTTCCCTCCCCGGACCTTCGTGTGACGCTCTGTGTTGTTCTTCAGTGAGGGCTGTTCCTCAGCGCAGCCGCCTTCAGAGCTGTCGGTCCGCTGGCCTCTGCGGCCAGGGCTGAGCCCGCTGGTCTGGCCAGGGAGACGCAGTGCCTGTGCTGCTCTGGGCGTCCGAGCTCGTGTCTGGGCTGGCAGCGAAGGAAGTCACCGCAGCACGCTGTGGACCTTCACACACCAAGGCAGCAGCCCCGAGGCGCTCACCCAGCCACAGGGCGAGGAGGGAAAACTCAACGGGCGCAGTTTCTGGAACCTGAAAGCCGTTGGCTTAAGACACAGGCTTCCACGTGTGAAATCTGAGCTGTGCATTTTCACGAGACCAAAGACACATCAAGGTCGCCAGGCTGCGGGGCTCCCTGCAGCTCAGTGTGAGGTTCGCTGACCTGGGCCCGTCTGGGAGGATTCCTTGTTTACATTCCTCAAATTGTTGGGAACCAGGGAGTGAGATCGGCACGAAGTTCAAACTCTCCCCTGCCCTCTGCATAGACACCAGCCTTGCGGCTGGGACCCGCTGGGGATTTTGTGCAGGAACTGCGGGTGGCAGGGAGACAGTGGGCAGAACAAACCTGTGACCTTCGCAAAAACAGAACCTCACCCTCCCACGGGCACCTGGGAGTCTGGGCCCTGCAGGGTCAAGGGGAGGACGCGTCTGCCGCCTTGCCCCACAGACGGCCAAGGACGGTCCACACACCCTCTACTCCAGAGAAAACTCGGGTGTAGGCAGCAGGGGACTGCGAGGTCCGCTGCGTCTCTCTCTGGCCTGCAGCCCAGGGCCGGAGCCTCTGTCCTGGTCCTGGGTATCTCCCCGCTGCCCACTTTGGGCGGCCCTGGACTCAGGCAGCCCTGCTGGCAAAGTGCCTGAGGAGGTCAATATGCTGCTGGGCCGGAGTTCCGGTCAGGAAATCTCAGTGGGGACAGAGGCTACGGACGCACAAAGGGTCCCAGGAGCCAGAGGGAAGGGGAGCAAGGGGAGCAGGGGACGGGCCGCGGGAGAAGACACCTGGAGAGAACTCTCGGGGTGACAGTGGACGCCGTCTGGGGGCAGGAGAGGGAGAGGGTCCAGGCCCCCAGGCCTCAGGCTGGAACCAGGCAGGAGACCCCCCGTGCAGGGCAGGCCGACGGGCCCGGTGGCAGAGGAGTCGACTGGGGCACAGAGCCCAGAGCAGGGGCCGTGGGGCTCCGCTCACAGACAGGGAGAGGCACCGGGTCGAGGAGAAACCCTTCCTGCCTCAGCCAGGCTGGCTGTGGAGATGGGCCGTGGCTCCTCCTGTGTGTTTACGGGGCTGAGAATGGGGAGGGCGTCCCCAGCAGGGGACTCGGGACCAGGAGGTGCCCATGGGCTGGAGATGCCGTGTCTGGAAAAGGGGAGCCCCAGTCGGGCAGCTGGACTGCCCACGGTGGTGTTCAGGCTGAGGCAGGGGCTGCGTATCCTTGGGGGGAACAGTCTGCCGGGGTGAGGGGCTGCCCCTCAGGTCCCCATTCCTCAAAGGCCACAGGCATGGGGCTTCGAGCTTGGTCTCGGATCTCGGGCTGGGACTGAAGCCTAGTGAGGACCTGACACCGTGGGGGAGGCCTGCGGTCCCCGTCCAGGGCCAGGCGGAGGGAGCAGGCATCCCCTGCTCACCATCAGCTCCCTGAGATCTGCACACCTCGTGGCCGGTGCTTTGGTATCCGGGATACTTTACTGAAAAGAGATTTTTTTCCATTGGCTGAGAACGAGGGATTGAAAAACTGTCAGAACCAAACCCCGTCTTCAGGAGAAAGCCGTCGGGTCCGCTCTGCTGGCTTCGTGCCCGGCCACGTCACCATCACTTTCCAAAAGTGTCGCTGCGGAAGGCTGGCTGGGAACACGAGTGTCCGACCCCACCCTCACTTTCTCTGTTCCCTATTTTCTCACCACTTCTTGTTAACTTGGGGCTGCTGCTTCCTTTTGCCCCTACTCATGCTCTGGATTCTGGGCTCCATCCTGCGGGCAGTTTTATGAGCTTTTGACTGAATACCTGATATTATTAAATACTCCAGAGCATGTGTGAGAGTTGCTGGCCCTGGTGCCTGGGTGACAGCTGTGTGGGGACGTCGGTGCTGCCTGCCTCCTTCCCTCTCTCCTGGGGGGAGAAGCTCCCACCTATGCTGCAGGTGCTACGCCATGGGGACCAACCCCTGGCACTGGTGACTTCTCGGGGTGACAGGACCCCCTTGTCCTGCCTCCTCCCCGGATGTCTGATTTGGCCGGGGTTTGAGGCTGTGGGGGCCACCGCCTCCTGAGGCACGAGGCGTTCCTGTGGCAGGGGGCGTCAGGGAGACCTTGCTGTCACCACCACGGCTGGTCTGTCAGGCGGGGAACTTGGGAACCCCAGAATCCTGCAGGCCGAAGGGACCTTGCCCTCGAGACAGGGTGAGGAACTGAGGCTGAGGTGACCTCTTCCAGTGTCCTTGGGGGTTGAAGTGGGACCTGGCCTTGGCGTCTGCTCTTTTCAAGGGTCCTCCCTGCATGCCCAGCACCTGTCCCTCCCCACAGTGGGAAGCAGGGGAGCCCCACTCCACGTCCCCCGTTTACTCTCCCCCAGCCCCCGTCCCAGTCGAGCCGTCCACCTCCTTCGTGGGAAAAACCTTTCCCCGCCAAGAAACTCCCCAGCAGCTGCCTCAGGCCTTCCCGCCATGGCCCTCGTGGGTCAGGAAGGGCCCCAGCTGGGGTCTGAGTGGGGTCCCCTGCACCCCTCATATGTGTGGAGCGGGAAGGGGCCTTCCAGGGCCTCTGGGACCCAGTCCAGGAACTTGTTCTCAGAGAGTCACCAGCCAAGTCTCCTGGGCTTTCCTCCGCTGCTCCCACAGAGCCCTGGGCCTGGGACAGTGGGGCCACCCAGGAAGGGGACAATTCTGGGCCCTGGGATGCCCCCTGCTCTGGGGACATGGGGACAGTTTGTTAAAATCCCACTCCCTCTCTGTTGTAAAGGACGATTCTTGTCTTCCTACCCTACTTGGCCTGTCTCTGAGGCTGCCGCCATGTTCCCAGTCAAGCCCTGACCTCCTTGCCAAGAGAAACCTCTCCCAGCCA
>NW_012110918.1:19617714-19620780 GCF_000951035.1 Colobus angolensis palliatus
TCCACCTCCTTCGTGGGAAAAACCTTTCCCCGCCAAGAAACTCCCCAGCAGCTGCCTCAGGCCTTCCCGCCATGGCCCTCGTGGGTCAGGAAGGGCCCCAGCTGGGGTCTGAGTGGGGTCCCCTGCACCCCTCATATGTGTGGAGCGGGAAGGGGCCTTCCAGGGCCTCTGGGACCCAGTCCAGGAACTTGTTCTCAGAGAGTCACCAGCCAAGTCTCCTGGGCTTTCCTCCGCTGCTCCCACAGAGCCCTGGGCCTGGGACAGTGGGGCCACCCAGGAAGGGGACAATTCTGGGCCCTGGGATGCCCCCTGCTCTGGGGACATGGGGACAGTTTGTTAAAATCCCACTCCCTCTCTGTTGTAAAGGACGATTCTTGTCTTCCTACCCTACTTGGCCTGTCTCTGAGGCTGCCGCCATGTTCCCAGTCAAGCCCTGACCTCCTTGCCAAGAGAAACCTCTCCCAGCCAAGAAACTCTCAACCCCCAGGAGCTCCCTAAGTTCCCAGGCACCTGTTCCAGGGCCCCAGCTTAGTACTTCCACTGGAGAGCAGGTTAGAGAGCCTGGAACATCCTGGCTCCCCCTCCCACAGACCCTCAGACCCCGGGTGACGGGGGTCCCCGGCTCCCCCTCCCACAGACCCTCAGACCCCGGGTGACAGGGGTCCCCGGCTCCCCCTCCCACAGACCCTCAGACCCTGGGTGACAGGGGGGTTGTTGCTGGTCCCCTTCCCACAGACCCGGGACCTCCTCAGGAAGGCGTCTCGCGGTCACATTGACCCTGGGTGTGAGCCCGTGTGAAACGGCAGTTTAGCCCACCTTCTGTTGTTCTCTCGCCTGGCCCTGCCCCAGCTCAGACCTGAGCCGGCAGGTAGGTGCCCACGGCCGGTCCCAGGCAGAGGCTCCTCCAGTGCTCACAGCAGCCCTGGGCCCCATCCCGGCTCTTTCTGTTTGGGAATCTGGTGACTATAAAGTGGCCTTGCTTGGGGTTTGCTTTGAATTCCCCTGACTGTACATAGAACTTGCCGTCCTCACGCATCCCTGCCAGTGCCTGCCTGTGCCCTCCGGCAGGGCCGCCTCTCGCTTTCTGAGTCACGGCTCCCTGCGGCTCCCGACACGAACCTCGAACCTCGAACCTCGTCGGCTGTGTGCGCTGCAGACGTTTCCTCCCAGTTCATGGCTTGCCGTTGCCCTCGTCTGTTGTCTTCTGGTGGTGGATTTGGATGTAGGAAGTGCGTCAGCCTTTTGTATCTGAGCAAACCCTTCCCAGCCTTGAGTGTGCTCGAGTGTGGGAGATGTTCTCCCGTAGCTTTTACTTCCATCATCTTGCCCCCATCACAAGTCCTCATCCATCTGGAAGCAATTTCCTCGTGTTCGGTTGAAGATAGGGATCCAATTTCGCTTTCCTAATGTGTCTGGCCAGTCCCTGGCACCGTGCGCAGGACTGCACCTCACCTCCATCAGGCCCAGGGCTTCTCTGTGCGCCGGGCTGTTTCTGGGCTCTCTGGCCGGCTCCACGGGCCGTGTGCCTGTCCCTGCACCGCTGCCCCCACATGCCATCCCTGTGGCTTGGTTGTCGGTCTCAGCGTGCTACTGGGAAGCTCTCCTGCCTTGCCCTTCACTCACTCACTCCAGTATTTATCAAACACCTGTGTGTCAAGAAAAGTGTCACAAGAACATCTGCCTTCTTGAAGCCCATATTCAAATGCAGTTTTGTCTATGTGGGAGAGACAGACTTTGTGATGGAAGGTTCTACTGGACAAAGGTAGAGCAGGAAGAATTGAGCATGATAGTGAGTGGCAGCTGCCGTTTAGCTGGAATGGTCAGGGAGGCTCATTGGGAAGGAGGCATCTGAGCAAAACTTGAAGGAAAGGAGTGAGCGAGCCACGGACATCCTCAGGGATGACTGCTCCAGCAGAGGGGATTAGAGGGAGAGTGCTCCTGCGGAAAGAATTAGAAGCAGAGTGCTCCAGCAGAAAGAGTTAGAGGGTGAGTGCTCCAGCGGAGGGAATTAGAGGCAGAGTGCTCCCGCAGAGGGAACAGCAGGAGTAGAGGCCTGAGCCGAGGCCTGGTGTGGTCAGGGGCGGAGGAGGGGCCGGTGTGGCTGGCGAGGGTTGAGGGAGGGCAGGCGCTGGAGATGAGGTTGGAAGCCCCAGGGGTGTGCCTTGCCGGGCCTGTGGCCTGTTGGAAGTCTGTGCATATCACGTGGGGTGAAATGGGGAGACGGGTGCATCTCACGTGGGGTGAAATGGGGAGACGGGTGCATCTCACGTGGGGTGAAATGCAGCGACAGGGAGAGTTTGACTCCTCCCACTCATGATACTTTCCTTCTCGCTGAGGTCAGGATGGTCCCTACCTCCGCTGGTCTTGCATGTTGTTTTAACGTACGTGAGTGGAACCCTTGTCTTCATGCTGCAGCCCATTGTGTGAACAGGCTACACTATACCTGTCTGTTCGATTGTTGATGGCTATTTGGGTTGCTTAGTTTATGGCGGTTTGGAATATGCTACCATGGCTAGGGGCACATATGCATTTCTGCTGGGTGTGTACCTAGGGCTGTGATTGCTGGGCAGAGCGTGTGTCTGTTCAGCTTTAGCTGGTAATGCCAAACCGTCTTTCTGAGTGGTTACGGATTCACACCCACGAGAGCGGGAGTTCCCACTGCTCCTCCTCCTTGGCAACTCTTGATTTTACCAGTAATTTAAATTTTAGCCGTGTTGGTGGGTATGGAGCGGTGTCTCATTGAGGCTGATTTTCACTTCCCTGATAACTGAAGATGCCGATCACTATTTCATGTGTTTATTAGTCATTCATACATCCTTTGTAAACTTCCTTTTTTTTGAGACAGAGTCTCGCTCTGTCACCCAGGCTGGAGTGCAGTGGCACAATCGCAGCTCACTGCAAGTTCCACCTCCCAGGTTCATCCCATTCTCCTGCCTCAGCCTCCCAAGTAGCTAGGATTACAGGCGTCCGCCACCACGCCTGGCTAATTTTTTGTATTTTTAGTAGAGACGGGGTTTCACCGTGTTGGCCAGGATGGTCTCGATCTCCTGACCTCGTGATCTGCCC
>NW_012110918.1:19620885-19688185 GCF_000951035.1 Colobus angolensis palliatus
ATTTATTAACTTTTTCTTTTCACCAGATGATTTGTATCCTGCTAAAACACCTTTGCGAACACCAAAGCCACAGAGATTTTCTCCTGTGTTGCCTTTTAGTAGTTTCATGGTTTTAACTTTAACTTTTAGCTTCATGATCCCTTTTGACTTAATTTTTACGTAAGGTATGAGGTAAGACTTGAGACTGTGCTTTCACGTGGAATTACTTTGGCACTGTATAAAATTGGCTATATGTGTATGTTGGTCTGTTTCTGGACTTTCTGTGCTTATCCTAACACCAGGACCCTACTGTTTGCTGCTTTATTGTATGCATTGGAATTAATTAGTGTAAATCCTCCAAATTTGTTCTTCTTTTTCAAAATTGTTTTGGCTATGCTGGGTCCTTTGCATTCCCATACAAATTTTAGAATCTGTTTTAGAATCAATTTTTACAAAAACAGATGCCTGCCGGGATTTTGATAGGGATTGAGTCTAATCTATAGATGAATTTGAAAGAAAAGACATCGTAACAATATTGAGTCTTCTAAGCCATAAACATGGTATGTCTGTCCATTAATTTAGTTCTTCTTAATTTCTCTCAGCAATGTTTTGTAGTTTTTGGTATACAGGCCTCACACACATTTTGTTAAATTTATCCATAAGTATATCATGCTTCTGGATACTTTTGTAAATATTTGTTTTTGTTACTTATTTTCGTTTTCCAATTGTGCTGATATACAGAAATATAGCTGATTTTTGTATAGTTTTTATATTCCATGACCTTGTTAAGTTCACTTACCTATTTTAGTAGTTTTCTTAGATACGTATTTTAGGATCATATATGAATAGAATCATGTTACCTGTGAATAAAGACAGTTAACTTCTTTCTCAATCTGTATGACTTCCATTTCTTTTCTTGGTTTATGGCAGTGTCTAGACCAATCTCTGCCTTTTTTTTTTTTTCTTTTGAGACAGAATTTTGCTCTTGTTGCCTAGGCTGGGGTGCAGTGGTGCACTCTTGGCTCACTGCAACCTCCACCTCCCGGGTTCAAACGATTCTCCTACCCTAGCCTCCCAAGTAGCTGAGACTACAGGGTCTACCACCACACCCAGCTAATTTTTTTGTATTTTTAGTAGAAACAGGGTTTCACCATGTTGGTCAGGCTGGTCTTGAACTCCTGACCTCAGGTGATCCACCCACCTCAGCCTCTCAAAGTGCTGGGATTATATGCATGAGCCAGTGTGCACGGCCCAGTCTCTGCCTTTTTTATGGGAGTATTTGGTCCATTTTCATTTAATATGATTATTGAAAGTTGGGATTGAGTCTTCCATCTTGTTATTTGCTTCACTTATTCTTCGTTCCTCCTTTTTTCTTTTCCGTTTTTTTTCTCCTTTTGGGCATACTGAGTATTTTTCCATCTTATCTCTTCTGTTGGCTCATCATCTATACCTCTTTCTTTAATGCTTTTAGTGCTTTCTTTAGGGTTTAAGGCATACCTCTGTAACTTAATAACATTTCCTTTAAATGCTACTATACTACTTGACTTATAATGTAAGACTCTTCAATAGTATGCTTCCATTTTCTCCCTTACATCCTTTTTGCTATTATTGTCACACATCTTCTTCTATATATGTTATAATTCTCCATAGTAAATTGTGATTATTTTTGCTTTAAAGAAACACATCTATGATAGGGACATTAAAAATGAGAAAAGGGGCTTTTATATTCACCACATATTTACTGTTCCCAGTGTTCCTCATCACTTTGAACAGACCCAATTCCTCTCTGGAATCACTTTCCTTCAGCATAAAGAACATTTCCACCTCTTGTACTGTACATCTGCTGGTGACCAGTGCTCTCCACGTTTGTTGGTCTGAAAATGCTATAATTGTATCATCGCATTTTTGAAGGATTTTTGCTGAGTCTTGGATTCTATGTTGACAGTTGTATTTTTTCCCCCGAACCTTCTATGACGGATGTTATTCCACTGTGTTCTGCCTTTCATTGTTTCTGGTGATAACTCAGCAGTATTTCTTATCATTGCTTCTTACCGAGGTCTGTTCACTCTGATTGGTCAGACTGCGTCTCCTAGCCCTGCGGGGCTCTGAGCGTTGTTCAGATGACAGCTTCCACTAAGAGCTCTTTGCCCGGCCACACGGAGTCTCCCACAGGTGCAGCCAAAGGCACAAGGGACCACCATGTAGACTTCTGGAGTTCTTTCTGCACATAGTTTTTCCATCTCTGGTACTTTGCCCATACTTTTCAGGAGTGTTGGCTTCTCTGAGCCCTGGCACCTGTCTTCTCAGTTTTCCATCTCTGGTACCTTGCCCATACTTTTCAGGAGCTTGGCCTCTCTGAGCCTGACACCTGTCTCCTCAGCCCAGTTAAACTGTTTTGCTCTTCTTGAGCTCCTCTACCTGTGCTGGGGCCAGAAACTGCCTCCAGGAAGAAAGCCGCAGTGTCATGGGGTTCACTTTGCTTGCTGTCTTTGTCTTAGAGATCCAAGCTCTGTCTGTTGTCTATTGTCTTAGAACAAATGTTTCCTATTTTTTCCTCCAGTTTATAATGTTTGTGGTAGGAGGGATGTCTCATACCAGATACTCTGTTGTAGTGGGAGTCTCTTCTTCATGTTTCTTCATTCCATTTTAACATATTCCTTCTCTGTTCTGTGTTCTGGGTAACTTATTTAGATCTATCTTCAAGTTCAATAATTCTCTTTTTATCTTTGCCCAATCTGCTGCTTAGTCCATCAAACAGTTTAGCGTTTTAATTCTTAGATACACCATCTCTAATCTAGTCTGAACCACTGATACTCAACTACTTGATAACTCTTTGGTCATTTGCATCTCCTAGCTAACTGCTTCCCTAAATCCTTGCACCCCCTACCCAAAAGCTACCCCTCACTCTGAGCAAGGATCTCACCATCTGCTTGACATCCAGGAAAACCAAGGACATGATCGGGGACTTCTCTCCACAGTGTCCCACAGGACTTGCACTCCTGGTCCCCTTCTCTGTATGTCTCCTCCTGTCCCCGAGCCTTCTGCCAATGCTGCTGACGCCGCCCCTCAGGCCTCACTGCCGTGTGCTCAGTCCCTGTCCGAGTTGATTCCTCTCTTTGGCTTCAGAGGCCTTCCCTGTCCCTCCAAGACTGCCTGAGCTTCTCTCCTCCGTGGGGCTTCCCAGGCCTCCAGTGTGCCTTGAGTGAGATGTCCCCTCATATCTCTGCTTTCACCTCATTCCAATCCATCACTCTAGCTCCAGTTACATCTTTTTGCTGCTGGCTCTGCTCTCCCCGAGACTGCCAACAGACCCCTGCAGCTTTTCACTTGTGTTATCTGTAAACTTTCTTCACTCTCTTCTTCTAGGGACTCTTATCACCTTGGCTTTCATGACCATCAGTGCCCCGTCCACTTTGCTGTGGCCTTTTCTTTCTCAATATGCCTTGAAGTCTCCAGGTCAGGGAAGATGCTGCCCAGGGCAGGGGGGGAGGGCTGGTCTAAACGGAGAAGGGGGCTGAACAGAGACAGGAGGGGTGGTTGTGAGGGTGGCAGGAGGCTGTGGGATTGAAGGAAGGGGGCTGGCATGGGCTGGGGCCCAGGGAAGGTGGTGTGGCAGGCCAGAGGCTCTTGACTGGGAATGCTGGCCACACAGGGTCTGGTGACAGGTGCCCGCCTGTGCAGGTCCAAGCCAGTGCTGGCCAGAGCAGCCAAGGCGTCCCCGATCACAGGCGCAGCTCTCCTTGCCGTGGCCTGCAGCTGGACAGTGGCTGAGCTAGGATTCAGCCGAAGCTGCTGATCCTGCCAGAGGCTTTCTTCTCACATCAGGGCCTTACAGCCGCCCCCACCCTCGCCCAGGTTTGCCACGGTTGTCCTGGGATCCCCTGAGGTTTCCCTGTTTCCACGGCTTCTTCTGGACACACAGGTCTCGGGGGGCTCTCCTGAGCTGTCGTCAGCTCAGGCCTCCCAGACACCACCAGCTTCAGCTTCTTATTCAGACCCCAGTGATCGCTGCCCGCGCCGGGTGCTGGCCTTGATTAAGCACCACTGTGCACCAGGGCTGGGCCCAGGCACTTCCAGCCCTACCGTGTACCCTCCCTCCCCAGCACTGACGAAGCCGCTCTCCATGGCCGTGTACCCTCCCTCCCCAGCACTGACGAAGCTGCTCTCCATGGTTTTGGCCTCTGTCGGAGGGGTTGCCCCAGATTCACAGGTTTTGAGATGGATTTGTGGCCGCAGTGTTCCTCTGGGTCCAGGCTGTGGCCCCATGCCTGGGAACCATGTCCGACCCGAGTGTCTGGTGTCCTGTGCCTGGGGCGAGGCTCACGCCCACCGCATCCCACCAGCTCAACACTGGAGGCCCGGCGCTCTCCCCGTCTCCCTTCCATTCTCATTGTGATTCATCGTCTGTTTATTAAACATGTGGATTTTTGATTTGCAGTTTTGGGGGCTGTGAAGGCCTGATCCCACCAGCTGTTTACAATCTATCATCCAGCACAAATGGTTTCCACGCGGTTGTTATGCTGGCTTATGACTGGGAAACAGAATCTTGGTGTCCAAATATGGGACTTTCGGCTTAAAAATGAGTGCAGTTCTCAGCATTCCCATCCCCGTATTGACAGCAAATTTGCATATTCTCCTTGTGTGCTTTGCAGCTCAAGGTCGATGCTGTAGCCAGGATGTCACTGTAAATGGGCAGCCCCTGGGAGACAGAACCAATGGCTGTCGCCTCAGCGTTAAATTGGGGGAGCCAATCACAGGCTCCTGGGGGGATGAGGGTGCTCAGGTCTGGTGCCGTCCGGCAGGAACAGGCTTCTCCAGGCCTCGGGGGGACATTGCTCCACTCATGACTGGTACAGCCCAGAGACAGGCCCCTTTCCAAGGACCCTGAGCTACTGTCCCCAGAGAACACAACTTTTTCCCAACAGAGAGATGGGCAGAGGCCACAAGCAGATAGTTCAGAGCTATGAAAACCCAGGTGTTTAAAAACATGAAAAACATGGTCTCACCAGTAATCCAAGAAATGCAAAACAAAACAGTACGGCCCTGGCATTTGCGAACCAGTCCCTGAGCCTGCGAGGTGTGGCCACCGAGACTGACAGGCACCACAGCCCGGGAGGGAGGCGGCCAGCATGCTCCAGGAAGTTCACACCTTCCACCTGTGTGTTCCCCTGGACAAGCCACCCCCGAGAAAAGGGAGTGGACAAAACTCAGCGCCCAAACATGTTCTCACGGCATTGTTTATAATCAGGGAAATTAGGACACATTTAAGTATTCAACATCAGAGCAGTGTTTAAGCAAATTCCCCAGTGCCTCTCAGAGTTATTACAATTGTTGAGAGAACGAATGAAGGACTGTGATGCAGCACGGAAGTCACATGGAGGAGGGTCTGGAGATCGCGGGATGCCTGTGCCCACATCGAAGGAAAAGTGTGATGGGAAAATCCACCAGCTGCTCTGGAGGACAGAGCAGGGGAGGGTGACTTCCAGGAGGGGAGAACGATTCCAGATGCAGATGGGGTGCTGGTGAGCGGTGCACATACTTGTCAAAACTCATCAAATTGCACTAAAGGTCTGTGCTTTGTATTGTATATAAATTATGTCCTCATAAAGTTGATTAAAATCTATTATGTCAAATTATATACAGACTTTCCCTCCGTCTTAAAATATACAGGAAAAAGACAAAGGAAATATGTTAAAATATCGCTAATGGTTCATTTGGAATAAGGAGATTTGGAGAGTTGGACAATTTCTTCTTCACACTTTGTTTTCCACAGTAGGTTTGCTCAGTGGTGGCCCCTGGAAAAGAAATGTTTGCATCCTAGTCTCTGAATTTGAATGTCACCGTATTTGGGAAAGGGTCTTTGCAGATGTAATCTTAATATGAGATCTTAATGTGCGATCATCTGGGATTACTTGGTTTTTAGTAAGTAAACTTTAATTTTTAGAACAATTTTAGGTTCACAGCAAAATTAGATAGAAGTTACACAAGTTTCTCGTATTACACCCCCACACAGGCGTACAGCCTCCCCCACATCACTATTTCCCATCAGAGGGTACGTTTGTTACAGCAAATGAACCTACGGTGACCCACGATCGTTGCCCAACTCCGTGGTTTATGTCAGGATTTACTCTTGGTGTTGTCCATTGTAAGTGTGGACAAATTTATAACGATGTGCAGCTGCCACGGCAGCACCACGGGATAGTCTCGCCACCCTAAAACCCTCTGTGCGTCCCCGGTTGCCCCTCCGCCCCCCCCAGCCCCTGGCAACCGCTGACGTTTTACGTCTCCATAGTTTTGCCTTTTGCAGGAGGGCCTACAGTTGGGATCATACAGCATGTAGCCCTTTCAGATTGGTTTCTTAGTAATACATTTGAGTTTCTTTCATGGCTTGACATCTCATTTCTTCTCAGCACTGAATAACACTCCATTGTCTGGACATGCCACTCACTTCCTGAAGGACCTCTTTGTTGTTCCCAAGCTTTGGCAATTTTGAGTAAAGCTCCTATAAACGTCTGTGTGCAGGCTTCTCTGTGTACACACTTCTTCAGTTCATTTGCCTAAATACCAAAGACAGCGATTGCCAGACTCTATGGGGAGAGCATGTTCCATTTGGAAGAGACGGCCGGACTGCCTTCCAATGGTGCTGCACCGTCTTGCGTTCCCAGCGGCCGTGAACGAGAGCTCTGGTGCTACACGCCCTGGCCAGCATTTGGTGTTCTCAAAACACATTTTGGCCACTCTAATAGGTGTAGAGTGGTGCCATTGTTTTAATTTGCGATCTCTAGTGATGTGTGATGTCGAGCATGTTTTCACACGCTTGCTTGCCATCTGTGTATCTTCTTTGATGGGGTGTCTGTTTTGGTCTCTTGCCCAATTTAAAATCAAGTTCATTTTTTAATTGTTGGGTTTTAATAGTTCTTCACGTATTTTGGATATCAGTTCTTTATCAGATGTGCCTGTGGCTTGCCTTCTCATTTTCTTGAAAGTGTCCTTCACAGAGCAGGAATTTCTAATTTCAGCGAAGCCCAGCTTATCAATTATTTCTTGCATGGATCGTGCCTTTAATGTTGTATCTAGAAAGTCATCACCTTACCCAAGGTCATCTAGGCTTTCCTTGTGTTAACTTCTAAGAGTTTTATAGTTTGCATTTTACATGAGGTCTATGATCCATTTTTCATTCGTTTTGTGATAGGTATAAAGTCTGTGTCTGGATTTAATTTCTGCATGCAGGTGTCCAGTTGCTCTAGCCTCCTTTGTTGAAAAGACGATTTTTGGCCACTGTATTGTCTCTGCTCCTTTGCCAAAGATCAGTTGATAAAATTATGTGCGTCTATTTCAGGACTTTATTCTATTCTGTTGCTTTATTTGCCTATCTTGTCAGTATCTTGATTATGGTGTCTTTTGCCTCTTTATATAAACTTTAGAATCAGTTTGTCAGTATCTATAAATTAACTTGCTGAGATTTTTATCAGGAGTATGTTCAATCTACAGATTAGTCTAGAACAACTGACTCGACAATACGTGAGAGGGTCTCCAAAAGGTTCATGGAAAATGTGTATTATGAAAAAATGCATAGATTTCAATTTCAAAATAAATTCATACTACCTTGTTATAACACATCTGAACAGGCTCTAGTCTGAGGCACTAAGAAGAATAAGACAACAGTTTCAAAAGAGCCCCATCAGGGCAACATGAATTCTGCTAATTGAATTGAAGCCAGAACAAACATCAAATTTATGGTGAAATTTGGGAAGAGGGATGTGAAATCAATGATGCTTTACTAAAAGTTCATGCGGACAATGCCCCAAAGAAATCAGCAGTTTACAAATGGATAACTCATTTTAAGAAGGGACAAGATGATGGTGAAGATGAAGCCCACAGTGGCAGGCTATCCACATCAATTGGTGAGGAACAAATTTCATTTTACTCATGTCCTAATTGAAGAGGACCAGTGATTAGCAGCAGAAACAATAGCCAGCACCATAGAGATCTTAACTGGTTCAGCATACACAATTTGACCTGGAAAATTAAAGTTGAGCAAACTTTCCCACTTGGTGGGCACCAAAACCATCGTGCTCAGATTAGCAGCCGATAAAAGCAAAGCCAGGGGATCAAGATCCGGAAGCATTTTTTCAAATCATAAAAGGAGATGAAACATGGCTTTACCAGTATCATCCTGAAGACAAAGCACAATCAAAGCAGTGGCTACCAAGGTGTAGAAGTGGTTTAGTCACAGGAAAAGTGGACCATTCGAGAGCAAAGGCCGTGGCAACAGGTTTTTGGAATGCTCAGGGCATTTTGCTTGTTGACTTTCTGGAGGGCAAAAGAACAAAAACTTTTGCTTATTGTGAAAGTGTTCTAAGAAAGTTAGCCAAAGCTGGCCGGGTGCGGTGGCTCAAGCCTGTAATCCCAGCACTTTGGGAGGCCGAGACGGGCGGATCACGAGGTCAGGAGATCGAGACCATCCTGGCTAACACGGTGAAACCCTGTCTCTACTAAAAAAAAAAAATACAAAAAACTAGCCAGGCAACGTGGCGGGCACCTGTAGTCCCAGCTACTCGGGAGGCTGAGGCAGGAGAATGGCGTAAGCCCGGGAGGCGGAGCTTGCAGTGAGCTGAGATCCGGCCACCGCACTCCAGCCCGGGCGACAGAGCCATGCCTGGGGAAGTTTCACCAAGGGGTCCTCCTCCGTCATGACAATGCTTCTGTTCATTCCTCTCGTCAAACAAGGGCAGTTTTGTGAGAGTTGTCATGGGAAATCGTTAGGCATCTACCAGTATCCAACGTACAGTCCTGATTTGCTACTTCTGATTGCTTTTTGTTCTTAATTTTAAACAATCTTTAAAGGGCACTTGTTTTCCTTGAGTTGAAAATGTGAAAAAGACTGCATTGACATGGTTAAATTCTCAGGACCCTCAGTTCTTTAGGGATGGACTAAATGGCTGGGATCATCACTTACAAAAGTGTCTTGAACTTGGTGGCGATTATGTTGAGAAATCTAGTTTATATTTTAAAATTTTTATCCTTTTATTTTCTTCACAAACATTTTGAAGTCCTTTCATATAAGTCTTCTTATCCATGAACATGGGAAATTTCTCGATTTATTTAGTTCTTTGATATTTTCGTTTTTCTTATACATATTTTGATAGGTTTATAACTAAGTATTTCATTTCTGGGTACTAATGTAAATGGTAATGTATTTTTAATTTCAAATTCCACTGTTCATTGCTGGTATGTAGGAAAATGATTGACTTTTGTGTATTAACTTTATATCTTGCAACCTTGCTATAATCACTTATTAGTTCCAGGAGAGGTGTTTTCTTTTTTCTTTTTCTTCTTTCACATCTTTTGGATTTTCTACATATTACCTGTGAACAAAGACAGTTTTATTTTCTCCCATCCTAACTGTATATCTTTTATTTATTTTTCTTGTGTTATTCCATTAGCTAGGATTTCCAGTACGATTGAAAAGCCGTGATAAGAGAGGACATCCTTGCCTTGTTCCTGATCTTAGTGGGAAATCTTTGAGTTTCTCACCATTAAGTGGAATATTTGTTTTAGTTTTTTGGTAGATACTCTTTAACAATCAAATTCTCCTCTACTAGTTTGCTGAGAGTTTTTATCATGAGAGTGTTAGGTTTTGTCAAAAGTGTTTTTGCATCCATGGACATGATGATGAGATTTTTCTTCTTTAGCCTATAGATGTGATTGTGATGTTTACTGATTTTCAAATGTTGAACCAGCCTTGGATACCTGGAATAAACCCTACTTGGTCATAATATATAATTGTTTTTACATATTGTTGATTTGATTTGCTAATATTTTGTTGAGGATTTTTACA
Organism: Colobus angolensis palliatus; assembly: GCF_000951035.1. Lineage (NCBI taxonomy): Eukaryota > Metazoa > Chordata > Mammalia > Primates > Cercopithecidae > Colobus > Colobus angolensis. The sequence continues at coordinate 19,630,706 of NW_012110918.1, forward strand.
TGTATGCTCTTGAGAGACATTCATCTGTAGTTTTCTTTTCTTGTAATATCTTTGTCTGGTTTTGGTATTAGGGTAATGCTGGCCTCATATAATGATTGAGAGAGTATCACTGCCGTTTCTGTATTCTGGGAGAGATTATAGAGGATTGGTGTAATTTTTTCCTTAAATGTTTGGTATAATTCAAAAATGAACCCATCTGGGCTTGGTGCTTTCTGTTTTGTAAGGTTATTAATTATTGATTCAATTTCTTTAATATAAACAGACCTATTCAGATGATTTATTTCTTCTTGTGTGAATTTTGGCAGATTGTGTCTTTCAAGGAACTGCTCCATTTTATTTAGGTTATCAAATTGGTGGGCATAGCATTTTTCAAAATATTCCTTTATTATTCCTTTAATGTTCATGGGATCGATGGTGATGTCCCCTCTTTCATTTCTGATATTAGTAATTTGTCTCTCGCTCTTTTTTTCTTAGCCTGGCTTACCAGTTTTATTCAGCTTTTAAAAGAACCAGCATTTGTTTTTGTTAATATTCTCTATAATTGCTGGTTTCAATTTTATTGATTTCTGCTGTAGTTTTTATTATTTCTTTTATTATGGTTAGTTTGGATTTAATTTGCTCTTCTTTTTCTAGTTTCATAAGGTGGAAACTTAGATTATTGATTTTAGATCTTTCTTCTTTTCTAATATATGCATTCAGTGCTGTAAATTTCTAAGCACTGCTTTAACTGTGTCCCACAAATTTTGATAGGTTGTATTTTTATTTTTATTTAATTAAAAAATTTTTTTTAGAAACAGGGTCTTGCTCTGTCACCCAGGCTGGAGTGCAATGGCCTGATCACGGCTCACTGCAGCTTCAAACTCTTGGGCTCAAGCCATCCTCTTGCCTCAGTCTCCTGAGTAGTTGGTACTACAGGCACACACAAGCATGCCCAGCTAATTTTTAAATGTTTTTGTAAGATGGGGGTCTTGCTGTGTTGCCCAGGCTGGTCTCAAACTCCTGGCCTCAAATGATCCTCATGCTTCAGCCTCCTAAAGTGCTAATTCAAAATATTTTAAAATTTCTCTTGAGATTTCTTCTTTGACCCATGTACTATTTAAAGTGTGTTGTTTAATCTTCAAGTATTTGGGAATTTTCCAGCTATCTTTCCGTTATTGATTTTGAGTTTAATCCATTGTGGTTGGAAAGCAAATGTTATATGATTTCTGATTTATAAATCTGTTAAAATGTGTTTCATGGCCCAGAATGTGGTCTCTCTTGGTCAATATTCAATGCAAGCTTGAGAAGAATGCGCAATCTGCTGCTGTTGGGTGTGGTATTTAGATATCAATTATATTCAGTTGATTGATGGTGTTGTTGAGTTCATCTATGTCCTTATTGACTTTCTGCCTGTTGGATCTGCTCATTTCTGATAGAGGAGTGTGGAAGTCTCCAACTCTAATAGTGGATTCATCTATTTCTCATTGCAGTGCTATTAGTGATGTTTTTGCCTTGTATATATTTGATACTCTGTTGTTAGGCACATACACGCTAAGGATTGTTACATCTCCTTGGAGTATTGATTCCTTTATCACCTGTAATACCTCCCCTTGTCTCTGATAACTTTCTTTGCTCTGAAGTCTGCTCTGTCTGAAATTAATACAGCCACTCCCACTTTCTTTGATTAGTGTTAGCATGGTATATCTTTCTCCATCCATTTACAGCAGATCCCCAAATAACATCATTTCATTCAACATCATTTTATTTCATTATAATGATGAGAAGTTTTGTGCATTCTCCCCGTGTCTGTGTGGATTTTCTCTAGGTATTCCAGTTCTTCTGATACACCAAAGATGTGCACACTAGGTGAGCTGGTGTGTCCCCATTGTCTCACTGTAAGTGAGTGGGGGTGTGTGTGAAATGTGCCCTGCAATGGAGAAGAGTCCTGTCCAGGACTGGTTCCCACCTTGTACCCTAAGTTGCTGGGATAGGCTCCAGCCACCTGCAACCCTGAACTGGAGTAAGTACATTGAAAAATAAATGAATTATTCATAAAGTATTTTAAAATAACTATTCATAAACTATACAACAATCATAAAAATACATGACCACAGACAATGTGGTACAAAAGTGCTCATCAAGCCTGCCATGTTTGTTACTGTTTGTTTTTGAATTGAGTGGTGGTAGAAGGTGCTCCTTACAATTTTCACTTTATGAACATTTATTCCTTGATTTAACCCACCGCCACTGTGACCACTGTCATTGACAATTCATCAAATATTGAGTAAATGATTGTCTTACTTGTTTTAATATTTCTTAAAAGTATGTATATTTTACATTTATTTCAATGTTTAATATTATAAGTATTTTGAGCCTATATTTAGAAGCTTGGTGATACTATTGTGACCAGAAATATGTCATAAAAAACTTAACTCGTTTTTATCAATTAGCCTATAGGAAAAGTGGATTTGTTATGCATCACTTTACTCAAAAAGCCAGTTTCCAAGAAACTATCACTGATGTTTAGTGAAGATGTACTGCACTTTTAATCTATATGTGTCCTTATATGAAAGTGGGTTTCTTGTAGATGACATATAATTAGGTATTGTTTTTTGATCTACTCTGACAATCTGTCTTTTCATTGATGGATTTACACCATTGACATTTCAGGGATTGTTCACCTAATTGGGTTAATAGCTGCTATATTGTTTACTGCCTTCTATTTGTTGCCCTTGATCTTTGTTTCTAATTTTGTCATACTTTCTCTACCTTTTATGGTTTTAATTGAGCATTTGATATTATTTCATTTTCCCCATTCTGAGCATGTCAACTGCACTTCTTTAAAAAATTTTTTGGGTGGTTTCCCTTGAGTTTGCAACATACATTATACAATAATCTGTAAGTCTACTTTCAAATAACACTATACATCTTCATGGGTAGTGCAAATATCTTATAATAAAAAAAATTTCTAATTCTTAACCTCCTTCTTCCTGTATCATCACTGTCATTCACTTCATTTATACATAAGCATATATATGCATACATAATCCAGTTCATTGTTGCTGTTATTATTTTGCACTGCTTTCTGTTAGCTAAATTAAGAAGAAGACAAAGATTTTATTTCACTTCATTTGTTCGTATTCCAGTGCTCTTCCTTACTTTACATAGCTCCAAGTTTCTGACCTATTTAATTTTCCTTCTCTCTAAATAATTTCTTCTACTATTTCTTGTAAGGAAGTCTATTGACAACAAATTCGCTCAATTTTTATTTGTTTGAGACTTTATTTTTCCTTCACTTTTAGAGGATAATTTTGCAGAGTACTTAATTCTTGTTTGGTGTTTTTTTCTCTCAGCACTTTAAATATTTCACTCTACCACTATCTTCTTGCTTATACAATCTTCTTGCCTGCCTGCCTTCCTGCCTTCCTGCCTGCCTGCCTTCCTGCTTTCCTGCCTTCCTTCCTTCCTTCCTGCCTGCTTTCCTTCCTGCCTGCCTTCCTGCCTTCCTACCTTCCTTCCTGCCTACTTGCCTTCCTTCCTGCCTGCCTTCATGCCTTCCTTCTTTCCTTCCTTCCTTCGTCCGTCCGTCCTTCCTTCCTCCCTCCCTCCCTCCCTCCTCCCTCCTTTCTTTCTCTTTCTTTTTGAAACCCTGTTGCATAGGCTGGAGTGCAGTGGTGCACCCACAGCTCATCACAGCCTAGACCTCCCTGGGCTCAGGTAATCCTTCCACCTCAGCTTCCCAAGTAGCTGGGATCACAGGCACTTACCACCACACCTGGCTACTTTTTGTATTTTCTGTAGAGATGCAGTCCTGTCATGTTGCCCAGGCCGATATTGAACTCCTGGGCTCAAACATTCCACCTGCCTCAGCTTCCCAAAGTGTCAGGATTATAGGCGCGAGTCACCACGCCTAGCTGCTTACACAGTTTCTGAGGAGAAGTCAGATGTGATTCTCACCCGTGCTCCTCCGTAAGTAAGGTGATTGTTTCCCTCTGGCTTTTTTCAAGATTTTTTCTTTATCTCTGACTTTCTAAAGTCTGAATGTGGTATACCTAGGTGGTGTTTTTGGTTGTTAGGAGTTTTTTTGGCATTTATTCTGCTTGGTCTTCTCGAAGCTTTCTGGATTTATGGTTTGGTGTCTGACATTGATTTGGAAAATTCTTGGCCATTATTGCTTCAAATTTCTTTCCTCTTCTTGTGTTTCCATCACACATGTGCTACACCTTTTGTAGTTGTCCCGCAGTTATTGAATATTCTGTTTTTTTATTTCCCTTTTCTCCTTCCTTTTCAGTTTGGGAAGTTTCTATTGTCATATCCTTAAGCTAAGACTCATTTCCACAGCCATGTATGTCTAGTCTGCTAATGAACCCATCAAAGGCATTCTTCATATCTGTTTTAGTGGTTTTGATCGCTAGCATTTCTTCTTTATTCTTTCTCAGAATTTTCCACATCTCTGCTTACATTACCCATCTGTTCTTGTCATTCCTGATCTGATAATTTCAACATTTCTGCCGTATCTGACTCTGGTTCTGATGGTATTCCATCTTTTTAAACTATGTCTTTTGTCTTTTAGTATGCCTTGTAATGTTTTGTTGAAAGGCAGACATAATGTACTGGGCAAAAGAAACTGCAGTAAATGGCCCTTTAGCAATGTAGTGATCCAAGTCAGGTGCAGTAGCTTATGCCTATAATCCCAGCACTTTGGGAGGCCCACACGGGTGGATCACGAGGTCAGGAGATCGAGACCATCCTGGCTAACACGGTGAAATCCCATCCCTACTAAAAATACAAACAATTAGCCATGGTGGTAGGAGGGGCCTGTAGTCACAGCTACTCGGGAGGCTGAGGCAGGAGAATTGCTTGAACCAGGGAGACAGAGGCTGCAGTGAGCCGAGATTGCGCCATTGCACTCCAGCCTGGGCAACAGAGCAAGACTCCATCACACACAAAAAAAGAGAGAAACGTAGTGGTCCAACGTGTGGCCAGGAGAGGCATTCTCTAGTCCTCTGAATAGTCTTAGTCTTTTGAACCTGTGCCCTGGACTGTGAACTTCACCAATGGTTTTCAGTTTTTATCCTCCTTAAAGGTTGGACAGGATGATCAGAAGGGCCTGGAGGTGGGTATTTCCCTTCTCCCAGGTCATCTGGGCCCTGATAAAACCTCAGCAGGCCAGGCTGGTTAAACAGTTTCTCTTGGGGGCAGCCTTGTTAAGAACAGAATGCTCTGGCATGCTTTAAAACGATTCCTTTCTCCCTCCCCCCACAGAAAGCACGAGGGGATTTTTCTCTGACATTCACTGTGAGGAGCTGGTAGAGCTCCTGGAGACAAAATTCACAAAGGCGCGTTTCCCACAACTGGGTCCCCCTGGAGTTTTTAACTCGCAAAGTTGTCCACACTGAACCACAATGCATCAATTTCTTCCAGGTTTTCTTATCCTGGCAGAGGTTCCTGCAGAGGTTTCTGCCCTTGGGAAGCTGTGATTCTCTGTGTCTGTCAGAATTTCTCTTCAATTTGGGGCAGGGGGGAGCAGTTTGTCCTGTGACCTAATTTCTCTGAAAGATTAAGAAGAGGTGATTTTTCCATTTTTTCAGTGTTGTACTTGTTAGGACGGAGTGGCAACTTCTAAGTTCTCCACATCTTTTCAAGTTTGTGCATTATATTTTTGATTTCTAAAAATCTTAATTGGCTGTTTAACAAATCTGTTGGTCCTGTGTATAGTTTTCTGTTAATTGCAGGTATTTTCAAGTTGATCTTTTACTTCTTTAAGTGTAATGATAACTAAAAATAATATGTGTCGATAATTCCATTTTTTTAAGTCTTTGTGGATTTTTGCTTACTATTTTTTCTGCCAGTTCTAACTCACAGTGCCTGTGTCTTTGTATATTTAGCTACTTTTTACTGTGGGCTGCTCATGTTGCTTATACAGTTATTTGGGGAAATTCTTGTTTGAGATGAATTTGCATCCCTTCACAGACTGTATTTGCTTTTCCCAGGCTCCTACAGCCCCATCAATCTGAAATCTTTTTAAACTAATTTCACAGCCTAAGGATTTTCGGACTCCCAAGGAGCAGAGTCTCTGTGGTTCGTGGCCTGGGCAGCCTGGCTTGTCCAGATGGAGCCCACGGCCAGGGCCTCACCTGCAACTTGGTGTGGGCAGTGGCCAGGATGTGACCGTGCTGAGACCAGGCCTTGCCAGAGCGCACACTCGGCAAACACGGCTCCTCACTTGTCGTATATGGCGGGAGCTTCTGGTGCGTTCCTCATGTTGGAGCCGGCATGGAGAAGCAGGGCGGTCCCTGGGGACCAGCTCCTCATTTGCACCCCTCTTTTTAATTAAGTACATTGTTTATTTTTGGTACCTACTTATAGCCTAGTTTAGGGCCCACCGCATATTCTAAAGTGACGCACCCAGTGGTGTCCAGAGACCCACTAGCCTGGAGTTGGTTGGGAGGCCAGTCTGGGGATGCAAAGGTCTAGAGAAACCCAGGCCAAGGGCAGGCAGAGCAGGGGGGAGTGGGAGCAGGAGGGGATGCTGGGGTGATGGCAGCTCATGTGTCCCAAACCACTGCCTTCTACGTGGGATGGGCTCCAACACACCGCCTGGCTGTGCCCTGTGTGGGGGTCAGGGGTGTGGCGAGGAGGGCTGGGTGAGCAGTGGGGTCAGGGATACAGTGAGGAGGGCTGGGTGAGCAGTGGGGTCAGGGGTACAGTGAGGAGGGCTGGGTGAGCAGTGGGGTCAGAGGTACAGTGAGGAGGGTTGGGTGAGCAGTGGGGTCAGGGGTACAGTGAGGAGGGCTGGATGAGCAGTGGGGTCAGAGGTACAGTGAGGAGGGCTGGGTGAGCAGTGGGGTCAGGGGTGCGGTGAGGAGGGCTGGATGAACAGTGGGGTCAGAGGTACAGTGAGGAGGGTTGGGTGAGCAGTGGGGTCAGGGGTGCGGTGAGGAGGGCTGGGTCCGCAGTGTTGGCCTCTTCTCCACTCTGCACAGTACCTAGAATGCAGTCACGTCTGGTGAAGACTCAGTAAATACTTGGAGAAAGATCAGATGAAGACGGAAAAGTTGTCAATGCCGAGGCAGGAGAAGCCGACCTCAGCATCTGAGCCTGTGTGGTGGTGGGACAGGGTCCTGCCCAGATAAGGGCGATCCCCTTTCTGAGGGAGAGGGCTGGCAAGGTGCTCAGGAGTGAGGGCTGCAGGGCCACAGGAGCTTTGTTCATCCCACCTCTGTCCCCACACCAGGCTCTGTCCCAAGCAGGCTGAGGCGGATGGCCCAGGCAGCTGTTGGTGAACCCTCCCTGGCTCCAGGGCCTGTGCAGGCCCGTGGGGGACAGGTTACTGTGGGGAGGCTTGAGGACCCTCACTTTTGGCCCTTGGAGGCCCATATGAGGCAGCCCTTGATGTTCAACTGGACAGTATTCCCCTGAGCAGAGTGGGGCATCCAGACCCAGACAGTGTGGCCAGTCCTGGGCTGGGATTAGGTCCCCACAGGCCTCACTCAGCCTAGAGGAAGGTGGGCGTGCGAGCTAGGGCCTGTCTCCTGCTTTGCCTCAGTGGCATTGGCTGCTCCTCACTGCTGCACTGTGGCTCCCATGTGTTGAATGACGGTTTCCTTAGGTGAGAACAATTCCCTCCCAGCACACCACTGGCCTTTGCCCATGTACGGCATCTACCCAATGCCAGTGAACACGAGCAGCCTCCATATCCTTGCACTAAGGCTGGAGAAGGACCTAGCCTGCAACACACAGCTCACGAGGCATCGGGGGCCGAGCACCCACTGTCCTAATGACCGGGGGATGGCGCCCAGGCCTATCTGCCGCACTGTCTAGTGGATGGGGTGGGGGGCATTTCAGGTTGGCTGAGCAGGTTACATAACAGTGCACACATGGGTTTACTTTACTTGAAACCCTAAACCCTCTGCACACAGCCCCCTCCCTAATCCCTCCCTGTTGACTCTGTAGATGAGCCCAGGGTGCTGAAAGATGCAGCTGCAGCTAAACGACGCCATGGCCAGGCCCGGGGGCTGCAACATCCTGCAGCTGAATGCGGGTCCCCCGGGAGCCTCTGTGACCTTCCTGGTCACAATGAAGGCCAGAGGACTAGGGGCACGGGCTGTCTCAGCTCTGCCTGCCTCCCTCTTTGTGCCTTTCTCCTATCTGGTGGTGGCGTCTGTTGGCCTCAGAGGGGTCGCCGGTGCTCACCCCAATCACACTGACTGTGAGCACCCTCCCACCCATGGGGCCACTTCTGTCTCTGCACTTGACTCTCCTGCCCACAATATGCCACCCAGACAAAGCCCACAGAGAGGCTGGTTCTTGGCAACGCACTGGTGCCCTCCTCATCCAGATACCTGCATTTAATAGAAGGTGCAGAGACAGTCTCAGCCAAAGGAATGAATCTCTAGTGGTGAAATAGCATCTGGTAAGAGGAGAGATTTCTGAAAGGAGGCCCCTTTCTCCTTCTCGCCCCTCCTTGCTCTGGAGGCTGAGTCCAGCTGCTCCTCCCATGGCCCTGCCTGGAGGGCGACTTGCACCAGGGTCTGAGAGCACAAATTCTAGGTGGGATCGCGTGTCAGCTCCGCAGGGCCGGGCACACGAGCGACGCAGCAGGCTGCAGAGTTTGGCTCATTTTCTACTTGGTCACTTTTCGATGCCTGCGATTTATTTATAACAATAGTTTGCATAATTCCAAATGTGGTGACACGGCATGCAGACTCTGAGTGAAATAAAGATAGAACAGATTTTTCAGAGGGGAAGTGCTGTGGAGCGGGCAGGGCGGCGAGTGAGGGAACTGAGCCCCAGGTTGTGCTTGGAGCCTCCTGGTGCCAGAACACTGGGCTTCCGTGGGACCTGAGGGGCTGAGATGGTGCTGGACCTGGACCCTTCCTCACAGTCACCCTCAGGCAGCCCATCTCAGAGAGGAGGGGACCCCTTGTCCTCCATCCCCATGTTCGGAGCGTGCTGAGCTGCACACAGTCCTCCCTGGGTCTGAGACCGCTGGTCCTGCCCCCACCCAGCTCTGTCTCCTCTGGGTCTTGGGTTTCAGCTGTGCTGTCATCCTGCTTACCTGGAGTCCAGAGGGCTTGGCTGGGGGAGGGTGGCGCTCTTGTTTGTCCAGAATTCCTTGTGGCTGCCCAGCCTCAGCACCCACTGCGATGCCTGACCCTCCGTGAGAGCCGGCACTGGGGTCAGAGACCGTGCCGAGTGTCCCCGGAGCTGCCCAGGCTCAGGGCATGTTTGTGTCTCATCGACAAAGAGGTTTCGGAAGAGGACAAGTTCACATGCACTTGACCACCGAGAGACGGAGCGAGGGTTTCATGTAGCCCTCGACCATGGGGGAGCGATTTTCCCCTGGGGCCCAGTGTGTGGCCCCGTCCAAGCTCACCCCACCTCCCCTTGAGGGAACGCCACAGATTCCAGATTCTCAGGCCATGCTGGAAGCTCAGGCCCTTGGAACACCTCAGATCCTACTCCAGCCTTTCTAGCAGCTGGAGTTTAATATATCCCAGCAGATGGGAACATCCTGTCACTCAGAGAAAAGGCTGGGCAAGGCCTCTCTGGGGATGAAAGCCCTTAGTGGGTTATTTAAGTGCAGATGATTCGGAAACACTCAGGCTTCATTTCTTGACATGGGGCTGGAGGAGGTGAGGAGGGCGTTTACCAAATGAAATTTGGGTTTGGTCCAAGTCAGTAATGTGTGAAAAGAATGGGGACAGGTTTCCCGAACCCACTTAGATCTGTGCATGGCTAACAGCAGCAGCGGGGGCTGGGACACCAGGGTGGGGCTCCTTGATGGGACATAAAGAAGGGGTGCCCCTTCTGCCATAAACAACAGGCAGGGCAGATTTTACAAAAGCATTGTCTAGCATTGTTTCTTTCAGCCCAAAAGAGTTCATCTTCAGAAATCAAGTTTCTGAGAGGTGGGGACACCCAAGAATCCTGGAGATTGGAATGGCCGGGAAAACGGGGTCTGCAGGCCCGACACCTGCCCACTTCCATGCCCTTCCCCAGCCTGCCCCTCCAGGGCACAGCCTCCCTATGCCGACGGGGTTTCAAGGCACAAGCAGGCTGGCGTGCACGTCTGTGTTTTGCCTGCGGGAGCTGCAGAGAGCGGTGATGTCGGGTCCATGTTGTGTACAGAGAACTCCGACATGGCCCAGCCGGTGCTCGGGTGCCGAGTCCAGCAACTTGGTGAGCTTCCTCAGCCCCTCAGACCCCAAAAGCCGTTTTCTTTTTTTGCATCCATCAGCGTCCCGCACAGGAGCAGGCCCCTCCCTGGCTTGGATGCAGGAGGGAAGTGGTAAAGACCCGTCCCAGAGACAGTGCAGAATTGGCCTGCACAGGTGGGGCACTGGAAGCCAGCTCTGGGGGTGCTGACTCAGGAAGATGTCCCTCAGCTGAGCCCCGGGCATTAGGAATTGGCTGCAGGCATGGACAGTGGACACAGAGCAGGGAGGCCTGACGCTACCTGCCTACAAAACGTGCCTGGCAGCAGGACAGTGGCCTCCACCTCGACCCTGCCGACGAGGTGCCACACACGTGCCAGCGTCCCAGCTACAGGGGAGCCTGGGACGTGGGCTTCTGTCCTGCAGCCTGCAGAGCCTGCTGGAGCTGGACTGCTGTCAAGGACCACCCGGCCCCGACCAGGCCCCCTTGTGGCTTGTTTTCTGGGAAAGCAATGGACTGAATGCTTGTGTCCCCCCAAATTCATGTGTTGAAATCCTAACCCTCAAGGTGATGGCATTTGGGGGTGCGGCCTTTAGGAGGTGATGGGGTCATGGGGGCAGAGGCTCCCAAATGGGGTTAGTGCCTTCACAGAAGAGGCCTAAGGCATGCCCCTCTCTTCCTCCACATGCCACAGTGAGAAGGTGGCTGCCTGCAAGCCAGGAAGAGGGCTCTCACCAGAACCCAGCTCAGCTGGCACCCGTCTCCAGCTTCCAAACTCCGGAACTGTGAGAAGTAAATTTCTGTTGTTAAATCATCTACGGGGTTTTGCTAGAGCAGCCTCAGCTAAGGCAGGCGCCTTCCATTCTCCCACCTGGTCCTCCTGGGGCAAGGCCAGGGTGAGGCCCCAGTAAGCCAGCGAGTGGCTTCAAGCTTGTGGCACAACCAGTTTCAAGCCATCTCTGGGGTACCTGCCACACACGGGAGCCGGGCTGTGTGACCTGCAGCCCACAGCTCCACAGAGGGGCTGTGCCACCCCGGGGCGCTTTCTCTGCAGGTCTCCGGCTTCAACCCTCCTTGCCGCTTGTGTGCTGGGGTGCACTTTTGCGGCAGCCTTTTAGCCTCAGCTCCTCTGTGGGGACAGAGCCAAGACCTACTGCAAGGCCATGTCCTAGGGCATGTCCAGGGGAGGCCCTCAGGTCTGTCCTTCCTGCTGGCCCGGCTCCTGCTCATTCCATTGACAGGCATTTCCCTGATGAAATCCTCAAGAGGTTAGTCCTATCTGGGCAGCAGCTGCTCAGAGCACCAGGCTGTCCTCTGGCCCCTCTGGAAGCATGGCCTTGAAGCATTGGGAAAGCCTCGCCAGGCAGAGGTGGCTCATCCCCACGGCCTGTGCCCCCGGCTGCTGGCCCTCCCTGGCCTGGCCAGCACCTGACGCTGCTGTGAGGAGCACGGTCAAATCTGCACCTGCTGTGGGCCACAAGGGAGGAGCAGGTGCTGAGTACCCCTGGGCCCCTGACGAAGAGGTGCCTTGTGTCCCTTCCCCTCCCCTAGACGTGCCTCTCAGGACCTTCAGGCCATGGTGCTATTTATTAACCACTTGAGGACAAGCTCAGAGGCAACCCACAGGCCTGTGTGGCAGGACTGGCCACACCTGGGCCCAGAAACGCCGCAGCTTTGCTTTGTGACTCCGGCCACAGATCCCGGGGACTGACTGGGGTTGCAGGCCTTGGGCCAGCCCCTGAACCTGGCCATGCCTCACAGAGCTTTGGTGGGGATTACACGAGCGGATACATTCGCAGGGTTTAAAACGGTGCCTGGCACAGCCGCCATTGCATCAGTGTTGCTGTGATTCTGTTTGAATTGGTGCTTTCCAGACCGCTTTCTCTCTGTGACGATGCAGGATCTGTGTTCCGGGCCCAGGCACAGGACCGAGGAGAGGCCAACAGGGAGGGGAGGAGTGCTCCTGCTTCAGGGAAACGGAGCCCGTGCAGGAGGGCCTGGCTGGGCAGCCTGGGGCTCAGGACGGATGCCCGTGGCGGGTCACCTCACAGCTGAGGGCCCCCCAGCCTCAGGGTTCCACGGAGCAGGTTGGGCACGTGTGTTAGGACCATCAGCAACCTGTTTGCCGCCAAGGACAGAGTCAGGACCTCCGGCTTCTGCCTCCTCTCCCTGTGCCACCGCTTCCGGCTGACAGCTGGAGGGAGAAGGCCACAGAGCAAGGGTGGCAGCCCGCGGGGCGCGGGCTGCGTGCCGGCTGCAGGGGAACTGAGAGGACGTCAGGCGAGGGAGCTGGGCGGAGGCCGCGGTGGTCCCCGTCTGTCTGTTTCCTGAGCTGATGACAAACCGTTTGCTGTTTTCTATGAAAGGCACTTTGCTGGGAGAGACGCTCACACAGTGATACAGCCCTGAGGCAGTTTTATTCTCGGTTTCCTCTATTGCTCAGAGACCACCTCACATTTCTTCTTACTTACGTGGATCGGGATGGATGAGCTGGATGTTCTGCCACCCTCCTCTTGGTGCAGCTTTCTCCTCCTCCCTCTTGGAAGGCCTTTCACTTTGTATTATTATTTTAAAACTTTTAAACAACAATCTCCCAGGCGCCCAACAAAGGCAATGCCAGTGCCAGGTGCTTGGCGCCCGCCTCGCCTGACGACACACCGGCCACGTCCTCAGCCCACCCCCTGCCCGGCGGCCTGTGACTCCCGCCCCAGTGCCAGACTCGTTATTTCATTTTGTTAGCATGGTTGGAAACACCGGCTTTCCAGGAGGTGACCCTGCTTTCAAGAGCCAACCTTTGGAGGAAACAGGACACAGAAGCTGGTTTTGGCTGTGAGGCCCTGGCGCCCGGGTGCAGGTCGCACAGGCCCCACGTCCTCCTCACAGCCTGCCTCTCCAGCTGGCTCAGGAGTCCCTGCAGCTTGAGTTTGTCCAGAAGCTTCCCTTTCTCCCATAAGAGCTACTGGTGGAAGAGAGCAGTTTTAAGTGATTTTGCTGAATTTGACCTTCTGGGTATTTCAGTGAAAACAAAACCTCTTCCACAATGCAAAAACTTGGATCCAACAACCATCAAGCATTCCCTTTGGACGCCTCACAGGGCTGGGATGATGACCACCTGGGGTTCATCGGACTCACCGTTGGGTGTCGGCATTGAGTCTTATAGAGCAGGGACTAGCACGGAGCACGGGGCCTGGTGTGAATCCCACCTCCCTCACCCACTGGCCAGGGAACCCGTAGCCAGCACTCAGCACCTCTGAGCCTTCGTTTCTTCCTCGGCACAGGGGTCTCAATGGTGGCACCCACTTCATTTCAGTGGTTCCCCCTTAGTGGTTCCATAAAAATGTTGCCCCAAAAGTAACCAAGACAGGTCAGGATAAGATACACACATCTAAACCCAGTTCGGGATTAATTCGGAACATACAAGAAATTCCCCCAATTCATAAGAAAAAGACAGGAACTCCGGTGGATGGATGGATAAAGGATATTGATAGGCAATTTTCAGAGGAATTTAAAGCAGCAGACAGATCCATCATACCTGCCAGACAGGTGTGCGCTGCCTGGTGTGACTCTGCTGGAGGCAGTGAGGGCGGCAGGGACTCGGCCAAGCTGAAGTTCACACACCCGAGAGCCACAGCCTCCGCCCCAGACAGGGATCAGAAGTAGATTTACACCCCCCTCGGAAACAAGAACTGACAAAACACACAAAGCACATTTTTCAAAACCTTGGGCGTCAGTCACCCGCACCCTGCCACCGTGAGTCCACTGTGTGGACCAGCAACCTTGACTTCTCTTATTTCTGTGAGGCTGGGACTTACGGGTGTCGTGCAGAGGGGCCAGAGCTGGTATTTAGCGAGGAAATTTGGGGGCAATTACAATAGGGGTTCTTGACAAGTCTGGCCTCCCTGAGCCCGGGGACCACCATGGAGCTCTGAACAGAGGAATGAGGTGGTCGCCGTGAGAGGAGGCTTTGCCAGAGCTGGGCCAGCAGGAAACAGAGCACGTTCAATCAGGACTTGGGGGCGGGGTGGGAAGGAGGAGGTCGGGAAGAGTCCTTGACGTCTGACACTGACATCACTGGGGAGGGGCCGACTGGAGGGTTAGTGATGGGCTCGATTTTGTGCCCTCTTGAGTTCGAGGTGTCTGTGGGGCCTCCAGGTACAGACATTTGTGTGTTGGAAAAGCTCTTCAGACTCTGAAAACCTGGGGAGGCCCCTGGTCCTGTCTGATGGTTGCGGGTCATGGCGACCTCCACCGGGGCATCCACATTCCCCTGAGCCACACTGAGACTTCGGGTTTGAGACTCCCCAGCCGTGATGACGAGGGTTCAGCTCTGCTAAGCCATGTACAGCCTCCCCCTCACAGAGCAGGTGCACGCCCACCCGGGGCCCCAAACACCCTGGCCCAGCGGGTCTGCTCACTCCTTGATGAGCTTACCTTCCTCCATCACCCCAGCATGCAGAGAGAAACCCTGTCGATCACCCCAACATGCAGAGAGAAACCCTTGCCCTTCTTGGAGGGAGAGTCAGATGCTCACTCTGCATGGTCCCTGAAGACAAGCAGATGCTCCCAGAGTGGTCCGAGGGATTCAGCTGGCAGCTGGGCATCCTCGTGTGTGGTTCCTGAGTGAGCGCCGGTGGTGGGGAACAGGCCTGGCTTTCCATGCCTGGGGGTGCAGCGGGGATGGGCCTGGATTTCCACACCTGGGGGGTGCCGGGGGGAACGGGCCTGGATTTCCACACCTGGGGGTGCAGCGGGGATGGGCCTGTATTCCACGCCTAGGAGTGTGTATCCACCACCCAGATGCCACCTCTGGCATTCCTGGAGGGCATTCGCCTGAGGGTGGGCAGCACCACCCTGACCCACACGGCCCCCAGCAGCAGCTGCCACTGTCGGCTCTGGGCTCCGGGTGTCAGCGTGGTGCTCTGGGCTTTTCTCACACTGGGGGGCCGTTTCAGGATGTGGATCCCTCCAGGAAGGGCTTGCTGAGTGGCTGTTTGCTGGGATGGGTGAGGGGCGGACACAAGGCATTCAGGAGCCATGGCTGGGACAGAGCTTACGTTTGTCAGCCACCTTGGAGGGGCGACCTGGAGAGCTCCGACAGCCTCGCAGCACCCGCCAGAGAGCTTAGCACCAGGACCCGGCAGAGCTCTCCCACGTGCACTTAGACTCACTGCTCGTGTGTAAGAGGAAATAACTGTGGCCGAGCCTTCTGGAAGTTAGGGCCTGGCACAGAGGGTCCCAGATGGCCCAGAGAACCAAGTGCTGTGCAGCTACCCAGAGAAGGTCAGATCACCAGAGACAGACAGATGGAGTTCCAGGGTCCTGGAGGTAACAATTGCCTTTGTTTTACATGAAGACATTGAACTTCCCCAGGAGGGCAAACGCCCTGGCCAGAGAAACTGCCAAGGCAACATCAGGGAGGAATTCACAGGGCCCTTATGGCCCATGCAGGGTGCAGTCAATTTGATGCAGACGACTGGTCCAGGCAGAGAGACCCTCACCTCCAGCTGCAGTTGGGGTGTGTCTGGGAGCCTGTGAGGGTGGCTTTGCTCCTCCACCTTGGGCCAGGGCAGCCTGTGGCAAAGACAGTCTCATAGTGTGTGGTCTCCTTAAGGTCTGGGCCTGTCCACAGACAGGAAATAGTGAGACCGGCTCAGGACAGGGCCAGGCTGGCCTCTGTGTTTTGTGAAAGTTCTAGTTTGTACACCCTCTGAGAAGACGCTGGGCCCTGAGGGAGGGTGTGGACCAGAAGGAAGTCAAGGGTGAGTGGAGGGGGAGGGAAGCTCGTGTGCCAGTTTAAGATGACAGCAGAAACGGGAAAATCCTATTCCTCTGAATCCTATGTGATTCCACTTGAATTTTTTATAATTTAGACAAATGTAAATTGGAGTTTACTTTTGCATTAGCCATAAGGAGCGGAGGGACAAATTTGCTATCTAGAATATGAGTGTCGACGTGTTGCTGACATCAAAACAATTGAAACTGAGCAAAGAGAAATGCCACAAAGCACGGATGCCTGAGGCGGCTGCTGTTTCTTCACGCAGACCCTTCGCGCTGCTGTTGGCCATCTGAGGTCACGAAACTGGGTTTCTTCCAGTGCATTCCAGAATGTGCACCCCTCACCATTACAGCCCCACGTGTTTCTTCCTGGTTTGATCCCTGGAGTGCGGACGCTTTGTCTCCAAGGCACCCCTGGGATTTTGCCAGTTTTCCAGGATTATCCCATTTTTTTGAACAAAGTAAATGGGTTTCCGACAATGCCACTGTTAGGGTTTCTCAGCCTGTCGCCTGGCTCTGGCCGGGGTTGTGTGCGACGCTTCCCACAGACGCCCGCACATTCATGGAGCCGGCACTGGTCTTGGTTCCTTATAATCCTGTCATCGTCCCCGTCGTCGGCCCCCTCCTTCTCCTGCTCTTCCTCTGTTGCCTCAGCGAGACTTTCAAAGAACCAGCTATTGCTCAAGTGGTCTTTGAGAAAATGTGCACACACCTCCACCACTCCACAACACCTCAAGATTGCAGTGGTTGCGTTTCGGGTTCATGTACGTGTGTACTGAGACTCACACGGGGAAGTCCAGGGCAAAGCCAAGATTGAGACCTGGTTCAGCTCCACATCCCAGCCGCTCTGTGGCTTGCCAGGTAGGATGAGCTGTTTCCCAGGCAAGCCGAGCAAACGTCCAGGATGGCAGGTTCTTGGCAGGGCCCTGGGGGCTGAGGCCACCGAAGGCCTCCTCACAGGAGTGGGGGTGAAGGGCTCCAGGTCCAGGCTGGATGACCTTCTGCCCTTCCTGATGGCGGGTGACCCGGCTGTGTTGGTTTGAAGTAAAAACGCGGTTGGCAGAGAATCGAGATGTGGGGAAGGTTAGTTCGGGGCAGGGATGTTGGTGTCTGAGGGTGGCGACGGCAGCCTCCCTGTGTGTTGTTTCCCAGTTGGCACACCTCTGTTTATTGTCTGCGCCAGCCTCATACCCGCTCTCCCTCAGCGTATTTCCTTCATAACAGGATGGCAGACTCAGCGGCTGCTATGGGCTGTTCCAACGACTGAGAACACTGAGATAAGCCCCACAGTGGCAGAAATCCCTGAGGCTGCCAAGGGCGCCCACCTCCCAGACGCCGGGGCTCTGAGAGTCGCCCCTCTGGGCTTAGTTGCCTTGGATGTGAACAGGCAGTCATTAGGGGGTGTCACCCTGAGCCCTGAGGTGGGGCCTGGGGTCTGCACTCAAATTCACAGTGCCCTGATGCCAAGTTTTAACTCTTAAAAACCTTTTCCAGCTCAAGCTACCCCTCAATATATTAATTATTGGCTGAAAAAGTGTCTTATTTTTTAATCTTGCAAATGCTAGAATTTCTGAGCTCCCTGCATTTTCTCTCAATTCTGCTGCAAGCTTGACTTTCCTTCCTGAGCTTATCTTTTTCTTGAGGTACTTTATCAAATGCAGTAGCAAAGATTATTCACTCTAGAGACATTTTGCTTGGAAAGCTTTTCACCCAAAGCCAGGACCGCATTAGCTATGTTTCCTGCTTTCTAAGTTATTACAGGAATCCATGTTAGTGATTTTTTTTACCATTACATGTCACAAGTTGCCATTTCCCGACTTTCTAAAGTAGTTTATTCACCACCCAGTCTATCAGCCAGTGCCATACATTAATACTTTAGGTTTTATTACGGCAGCACCTGCTTCTGGCACCAAATTCTCTGTTGGTCAGCTATCGTTATAATAATGCTGTGTACAAATGGCCCCACCGATCCCAGTGCTTTAGAAGAAGCTGTCTGTCTCTCATGCCTGTGTCAGTGTGCTTCAGGCTGCAGGTGCTTCTCAGGTGTGTGGCTTGGCCCTCATTTTGAGACCTGCTGGAAGAGGCAGAAGGTCCCCTGGGGCACATCCCAGGCCAGGCGTGCAGGAAGGCGAGTGGAAGCACATACTTACCTGTGCTCAGAACTGCACCCGCTGTCCCCTGCCACATTCCAGTGGTCGCAGCAAGTCCCATGGCCAATCCATGGTGCTGGGGCTGGAAGGGAAGGAAGGACTGTGAGTGTACAATGCCACCTGCCACAGGAATGGCTCAAGGATGGAGGCAAAGTGAACACCAGGAGTTGCCCTGTCCCTCTGCTCCTGAAGCCCTTGGCTTTGCAGAGATGATGCGATGCAGCGGAAAGGACGTAGTGCATGGCGGGCCAGCTCGGCCGCCTTGACACACTCTGTGGCCAGCAGGCCTCTCCTCGGTGTCCCTGGAGCTGCAGCTTTGACAGGGTAGAAGATGAGTGGGAGGTGGGGAGGCATTTCCAGCCAACTCTATACACCAAGCAGCACTAAAGATTAACAGGTGACTGTCTCGGAAGAGCCAGCTTTGTGAGAGACACTGACAGACACTGCTTCCTGGGCCTTCGTCTTCCCTCTGGATGGATGGGTGGAGGAACAGGGACACCAAACCTGACATTGCTCCATACTGAGTGCCAGCCATGGCCCCACCTTGCACAGCCCATGCCTCAAGGGAGCCATGGTTAGCGCTGTCTGACAAGAGGATGCTGGGCAGCTGGGTGGGAGCAGAGGACTAGGCGAAGGCTGGGGCCTGTGTACCCCAGTTGAAGGGAGCTAGATTTAACCCCCTAAGACCCAAGAAGCATCCCTCTGGCCACCCCAGTCTAATTGGCTGGGAATTTGGTGGTGGTACAGGTGAGAAGGTCCCTGTTCCGTGGAGCTTGCAGGCTCTGGAAACAATCCCACCACATCTGTTGCAACAGCTGCAGCCATCTTCTTGTGTCTTTGCTTTGTGCTGGACACTTCCATACGGAACACTTTACAACATCTGTAGTAGACTGAGGGTAACCCTCAAAGATATATGTCCACATCCTAATTCCCAGCACCTGGGACTGTGACCTTATTTGGAAAAAGGGTCTTTGCAGATTTAATTACGTGAAGGGTATTGAGTTGGGGAGATCATTCTTGCCTACCTGGGGGGCTCTAATCCAGTGATAAGTATTCTTAGAAGACAGAAGAGGAGGAGGCCGTGTGACCACAGAGGCAGAGGTTGGAGTGCTGTGGCCACAAGCCAAGAAATGCCTGCAGCCCCAGACTGGAAGGGGCAGGAAGGGCCTCCCCTGGAGTCTCTGAAGGGAGCCCTGCTGACTGGTTTTGGACTTCCGGCCTCCTGAACTGTGCGAGAATAAATATTTATTGTTTTAAGCTGCCCATTTTGTGGTAATTTGTTAAAGGCTGCTGCAGGAAACTAACACGCCATCTTATTTATATTATGAGACCCAACATGGTAGGTATTTGATGCCCTTTGACAGGTCACGAAACCAGGGCCTGGAGTTTGGGGCATTTGACGATGGTAGTTGCTAACGGCAGAATCAGAATCCAGTCTGTGCTTCGGTCCTTGAACCAATCTACAGGCAAAGAGAAGTTCAGCGGAAGGAGCGCGCCCTGATGTGCCGGCTTTAACACAGGCAGGCGAGGGCTGGACAGCCTGCCACGCATGGGCTGCTGAAATGAAGTAGTTAGGCACTGAGCCTCTCTGCACCCCGGCTGATGGTCCCTAGAGGAAGTGGGGTCTTGGGCTGGTGCCCACGTACAGTCTTAGGTAGGGCTCAGCCTTAGTATGGCGTTCCCATGCCTGGGGCTTCTCGGTGTGTAGAATTGGCTGGAAATGCCCCTCCACCTCCCACTCATCTTCAGAATGGGCCTCCTGCTGAAGCCCTGTGTCTGACTAGGGAGACCCAAGTCCTTGCCCCCTCTAGCAGCTTGTGAGAGACCACAGCAGGGAGGAGTGGCACCTCGCTGGGGCTAGGGAGCCCAGAGGAACAGGCAGGGGGCCGAGGGCCTGAGACGCTGTATGCCTGGTTTGTGGCTCCTGTTCCTTTCCCATAGAAGAAAAAGGAGAGTAGTTTGGGGACAAAGAGTGGGTGAAGAGAAGGGGCATCTACCAGCGGCCGATTCGTTCTTTCAGACCCTCATTTTGTTCTCACAGCAGCTCTCCAGGGTGGGCCTCCCCAACTCCCTTTGTTGGATGAAGATGCTGAGAGTCGGGGGCTACAAAGTCAGCCTGAAGTCACAAGGTGCTGAGCGGAAACCAGGGACTTGAGCTCAGGGCCAGGTGAAACCCGGCTGTTCCTGGCAATCGGCTCCTGAAGGGTGCAGCAGCCTCTCTGCTCTGGCTCTCCCACTTCCTGCAACCTTTGAAGTAGTGCCTGCAGGAACCCTGCAACCCTGCCAACCCCAATTTGCCTGCTCCTGGTCCCTGGGCTCAGCAGAGTCACCATCCCAGCCCCAGGACAAGTGTCCTCCTTGGTGGCAGACATGGGGTCATTGCTGGGGCGATGCAGCGAGATGTGGTCACACGGCCAGGTCCAGACCCTGGGCACCACGCTGCTCATGCCCAGGACCTCCCATGCTCCAGACTCTGCTGGGGAGCACTTGGTCCTGGTTGTGTCGGCTTTGAGTCCATCAATTTCTGCTGTCTGGTTTCCTGTCATAGCTCCCACTTCTCAACCCTGCCTGGGTAGCTTCTCTGACATCATCAGGCAAGACCTTAGAGCATAGTTGCATGTTTATACGATGGCTTTTCTACATCCACGTGGATGTGCACATGTTGTACGGTGTGTGTGTGGATGCATTTCTCTACGAGTACAGAGCACATGTGTTTGTGTGTATTCTGTGTGTGCAAAAGGCATGTTTAACATATCTGGTGTATATACAGGGTATCTATAAGGTTGTGTGGAATGTGTGCATACTGTGTATGGTGTACTTGCAGGATTGTGTGCTGTGTGTGCAGGATTGTGTGTGCTGCAGCATGTGTGCATGTATGTGCTGTGCTGTATGTGCATGCATGCAGTATTGTGTGCAGAATGTGTGTCTGTGTGTGCACATGTGCTGTAGTATGTGTACACACAGTGTATTGTATATAGTATGTATGTGTGTGCAGTGTGCATGTGTGCACATGTGCATGAATCTGTGCTCTGAAAGGAAAGCCAGCACAGTGGCTGGACAACATTCTACCAGTCCCTTGAGGGTATCAAAAGCCCGTGTATTCAGTCACACAGAGGAGCCTTTGAAGACTTCCGATGAATGACTCAGGAGACCCTCAGTCATCTCAGCAGAAGACAGAGGCAGGACTATCTGTGAAAGGCCTTGGGAGGACCTTCTTATGAAATCAGGTGAATTCTGTGTATGACATACACAGGAGACCACAACGTTCTTGAGAATGTTGTATCAGCAGAAACACTGCCAACTTGGACTGAAGGGAACAGAGAAAGTATGAAATGAAAGATGAAAGAACACTCTTGGAAACTCTACCAGAAGGAAACAGGCAATAAAACCACTCAGTGGCAAACAAAAGGTGCTACCTTTCATGAGGTAGGAGGAGGACTCCAAGGGTGGAGCCATGAGCCCAGAGGTTGGATCTGGGACCTACAGAGGATTATTTTCTCAGGCCTTGAAATCTAATGTTTGCTTAGCTGGATTTTCAAAGTGCTTGGGGCTGGGGACTCCTTTATTCTTTCCGTTTTCTCCCTTTTTGAATGAGAACGTCTGTAACTGTCAGCATATGTCTGTCCTAATACTGTGTTTGTGGGCAGACCATTTGTTTCTTGGGTTCTGCAGGTTTACAGGTGGAGGAATTACGCCTCTGGATGGATTCTACCCTAACCCTAACCCATCCCTAGTTTACATTATGAAATTGAGACATTTGAATTGAGTAAATTTGATGAGATTTCTGAGACTTTGACTTGATGCTGTAATGAGGTAGACGTTCACAGACGCTGGGGTGCAGTGGCGTCCATGAAAGTCTTTGGAAGCCAGGGGCCAACTGCAGTCAGCAGGATAATGGGCCCCAAAGATGTCCACATCTCACTCCCCACTACCTTGTGTGTCGAGAGGGAGTCTGCAGGTGTGATTAAATTAAGGGTCTTGAGGTGGGGGATTATCCTGGATTAACCAGGTGGCCAGTGCAATCATGAGAGTCCTCACAAGAAGGAAGCAAGCAGAGAAGATGTAACTTCTTCAGAGAAGATGGCGCCAGAGGAGACGTAACTACGGAAGCAAAAGTCAGAGTGATGCGTTTGCTTTAGAGGTGGAGGGAGGAGCCCAGAGGCATGGAAGATAGGAAGCCTCTAGAGGTCGGAAGAGGCACGGAAGTGAATTCCCCCCAGAGCCTCCAGAAAGAAGAGACTCTTGCTGACACCCTGGTTTAGCCCAGTGAAACCCATGTGGGACTTCTGATTCCCAGAACTGTAAGATAATAAATGTGTGTTGCTTTAAGCCACTAGGTCTGTGGTAATCGGCTGTAGCAACAATAGGAGGCGAATACAGGGATGAACATCACAAGAGCAGGCCAGGAGACAGGCGTCCCGGAAGCCGCAGGAAAAACATGCTTTCTACTGCTCCATTGGGTGCTGCTGCTCAGCCAGGATGAGGGCTGAGAACTGACGCCAGGGTTAGCCTTTGCCGGTAACATCAGCGAAAGCATGTTTAGTGGAGTAGGGGAGGTAAAAGCTTGGTTAGAGAGGACTCAGGAAAGACTAGGAAGACAGGAAGTGGAGACGGAAGGCTGTGTTCCTAGAGGGGCATCTTGAAAAAGAGCAGACAGGCAGCAGCTGGGGGCCCCTGGCAGGCAGGAGAGGGGACAGCATGACTGTTGTTGAGGGTGGCCCCACCGAGGGGCAACCAGAGCTCCTGGCCAGCCTGGAGTGGGGGATGGGGGCGGGTCTGGCTGGGCAGCACAGTTGGATGGGAAGATGGTGTGGTCGGAGCACGTGGACATTCTTTTCTGATTGCTTCTGTTTTCTCAGTGAGATGGGAAACAATCGTCTCCTTTTTCCTAAATGTGCTGAGCAGGCTTGAGGGATGCCTGGACTTCAGCAGGAAGCAATAGTCATGCCTCGCACATGCGGCTTTCAATCCTGTTTGGTTGGAGAAATAATATACCGCCCAACTAGTTTGTTTTAAATTAGACAAACACCGCGGAGCCTGCCTGCTGCTGGAGAGGGCTCTGTTTGGAGAGGGACTCTCGGCGGTGCTGAGGTCAGCTCTGTTTGACATTCCTGATGTGTGAAGGGTGCACTTAGAACAACAGCACCAGGCCCTGGGCGTGCAGCTCCCTGGAGCTGCTCCAGAGGCCCTGCCTGAGAAGTGTTCCAGTCCTAGAAATTTCTCCCCAATCTCAAACATCTGTTGGTGCTTGTGGAAAATAAGGTTGGGATTGTTTTGCTCATGGCCCGTGAAAGCTGCCATTGCATGGTCTGTAAAGTGCTGGTGATGAACGCTTCACGCTGACAGGCTGAGCCTCGGCCCCGGCCATGTCGGTGAGGCCCCAGCTTCTGCACAGTCTGCTGGTTCAGCTCTCCATGGAGTTAAGTCATGGCAACCGAGGAACACAGGCATTTGGGGGAACAGCTCTGTTCCCTCCGCCTTGTCCTGGGACGAGCTGTGTAGACGTCTGTTATCTTGATAAACCCAAACCTCTTGGGGCCAGGGGCCCTGTGCCTTCCTTCGTCCCTCTGTCCACCTGGCCTTCCATGAGCCTCTGGGGTGGGGCTGTCTCCTTTCTCTCCTGACTTCCCAAAGCACAACTCAAAGCAAACTCTTCCACCCACCGTGAGTCTCATTCTATATCTCCAGTGGGCAAGACACGGCAGTGTTTTGTTTTATTTCATTTGCTTTGTTTTTTCAATCAAACTGAGGCCAGCTTGGAGTCCCATTTCCCTTGCGATGGTGGACACATGGATCTCAGGAGTTTGGGGATGCCCCTTCTGGTCGCAAGGGACCCGCTGGACCCTGTGCCTCCCTCCCACCAGCCTCCCCTGACATGGCCTCCGTGCTTCTCCTCTCCCGGTGGTCTCCACCCTCACTAGGGCTGAGAACCTGGAATGTTCTTTCCTGGCCTCCTGCCAGTCCCCTTCCCACCAAGCCCCCCAGTTCCTGCTGAGTGCCACTGCCTGGCTCAGCTGCTCCCACCCAGTGCTGGTCTGAGCCCCGTCACCCACGCCACACCATAAAGGCTTCTTTACGGCAGACGGCATCGCCCCCCGACTGGAGGCGCCCTTCAGGGCAGGAACCTGTTTCTCGTGGAAGTGTCTTAAGCCCTAAAATGGTGCCCAGCACACAGCTGAATAAGAATCAGAGCCCTGAGAGCGAACCTTGGCCTCTCGGGGTGACTACAGCCCTTCCAAAGAGGGTTCACATCACGCTCACAGTGACCCTCTCCACACTGGGGATCAAGGAACTGTCTGATACGTGTCCACGGTCACGTGGTAGGACTGACGCGTGAACTCAGGTGTGTTGATTTCGAAGCCTGTGTTCTC
This sequence comes from Colobus angolensis palliatus, assembly GCF_000951035.1. NCBI lineage: Eukaryota > Metazoa > Chordata > Mammalia > Primates > Cercopithecidae > Colobus > Colobus angolensis. The sequence continues at coordinate 19,655,142 of NW_012110918.1, forward strand.
AGTCGCTGGGTAGCAGTTGTTGTTTGAGTCTACAGAGTCTTCACACACACATACACCCCTCACACGTCTGTCCTGTCTATGTGTCCAGCCATCTGCAGTCTCTCTGAACCTGCCTCTCTCTGTCCATCCGAAGTGCGGTGAGACGTTCGCACACAACCTCCAGTCCTGGAATGCACTTGCACCTGCCTGGCCCAGTGCCCGGCTCACTCCCATATCTGCTGGAGCCCTGGCTGGGCCGCCCCTCTCTGCAGCGCCCTCCTGCTCAGCCAGGTTGCCTGGGAGAGCTCTCTGCCCAGCTGCCCCATGTTTCCTCCTCGCTCGCTGGCTGGCTTCCGGATCAGGGCCTCCCTCTCAAAGGTCTTCTCCTTGGTGTTCATTTCTTGCCTGACAACCCTAAGCTGTGTCAAATGCACTGACTGGAATGGCCCCTTTGCACCCCCACTGGAGGTAGCTGTTTATCTGCAGGGAGGAGGAGTGACACTCACTGAAGGGACAGAGACTCTCCCGTCTGATGCTACCTCCACGGCAATGTTGAAGGTGGCGGTAGAGATACAGCCGTGAGGCCAGGAGAGGGGCTTCTGGAACCCGTGGCTGCTTCCGGCACAGCCCTCTGCGAGGCCTCTGCTTTTGCCCTTGGGGAAGAGGGTGTGCAGGCCATAGACCCACACAGTGGTACCTGGTGTGAGGACCTTCTGAAGGTGACCATGGGTTGGGGGATCATTTAGATGGATTGCAAAATGGCCATGTGGCTTTAGTGACACCTTTAGGATATAGCAAACTTCAGAGTCAACCATATTCCTGGGAGAGGGACGTCTTCACTTTTCTGGTGCCACAACTGCCTCTTTGTGGAAAGAAAAACTGAAGTCACTTTGCCTGTTTGTTTTCAAGGCCCTTCAGGCTCCAGCGTGAGTTTCTGGTTTGACAGGAGCGCCTTTGCTCCTGGCTCCAGCCCTCCTTGACAAGGCCTCTGTCAAGCATGCTTTCTCTTAGGGACCCTCAGAGGGACATGGGGTCAGGGACATCATCAAATGCTAGACGCCAGGCTGGGGGCTCCAAGAGGAGGGGGCGCTCCTGTGTGGTCCGGCGGGCGGGGGGTGGGACCTGGTTGGTTGGCAGTGGCTTCCCTCCAAGGTCCTGCCAGGAGCTGAATCCCACAGCCACAGCCATCAGTGGCTGAGTGAAGGTTGTTCCAGGGTGGCCTGACCAAAGGCAGGCCCTGAGGACAGCCATTGCTGGCTCTTGGTGGAAAGCGGCTGAAGCCAAAGGGTTTATAGGTGTTCAAACTGAAAATTGGCACAGGAGACCTAAGTACCCTCCCTCTGACCAGGTTAGGGGTACTGATGGGGAGCCCCTTGGTGGAGGCAGGGGCCACCTCCTCTCCTTACCCCAAGAGACCCAGGCCAGGAAGGAGCCCCCACTCCCCCAGGGCCAGGGGGACCCCGGCTTGCCCCCACAGTGGCACCTTGCGGCACCAGGGAGAGACCAGGCCTCCTCGGGGACAGGTGCCAGGCTTACAGGGGCTTTGGTCAGAGGGGCAGCCACCCCTGCCCACCCTGAGAACGTGACCCCAGAAAGGGGCATCATTTCTTCAATAGAAGAGGAGGCAAGACGAGCTCGGTGCCAGTTCACAGAGGCACAGTGACATAACCCTCCGAACATTCTTGAACAACCACAGAGCCACAGTGACATAAACCCCCAAACATTCATGACCAACCTCGATTAAACAGTCACACCCAGCCCCGAGTGGATTTATGAGAGACAGAACGTTCCCCGCCAAGCTCCCCCACCAGGCAGATACTCAGCACTTGGCTCAAGAGTGGAGCAGACCCCACGAGCCAGTCGCAGGGCCTTGGGCAGGCAGCCGTCCAACCTCAGCCCGTGTGCATACAGGGTGGGGGAACCGTGGGTAGACTTGGGGTCCCCACCTGGGGGGTCAAGCCCTCCACACGCAAGTCCTGGTCAGAATCACTCAGAACTGACCCTCCCCGGTACCAAGCCCCTCCCCTGTACCAAGCCCCTCCCCTGTAGCAGCCCTACTCCTGTACCAGCCCCTCTCGTGTGCCAAGCCCCTCCCCTATACCAGCCGCACCCCTGTACCAGCCCCACTGCTGCCAGCCCCACCCCTGTACCAGCCCCTCCCCTGTGCCAGCCCCCAGACCCTGCACAGCATTGACCACTGCATGGAGCTGCCACCCCTGGCCCTGGCCCTGGCCTGGGTGGGTGGGGGTCCCCCTGGGAGCACGGCACAGTGCTGGGGCCCCCATAGCAGATTCCCAGGAGACACATGCCTGGCTGGGCCTGCAGTTTCCCAGGGACACTGTCACGATGCCTGGCCCCTGACCTTGCCTGAAGCTCCTTGGTGTCTGGACATTCAGCGTGACCTGCTCTGAGGTTTGAGGCAGGCCCAGAACTCTGTGGGTCCACGTCATCAGCCCTCAAGGTGGGACTCATGCAGCCACAGGTTGAGAGTTCCAGGAGCAGCAAGTCCTGAGTCAGCGGGCACCTGCCCCCTGATGCCACCTGCCCCAGGTGGAAGGAGACGCTACAGGGGACAAGCACTGTTGGTAAACACGCAGGTGCATGTGCACTCACACGTGTGTGTTAAAATGCTTCAGAGGAAGAGCAGCCCAGGAACGCGGGGGGTGGATGGGAGGTGGAGGTGGAGGCGGGGGCTGCGCCCAGGGGTCCCTCCTGGGGCTGTGCGGGTGTGAGTGGGGGACTGAGGGAGAGCCTCCTTCCTGGGAGTGTGTGGGAGTGCCGTTTCTCATACTTTATTTCCTGTTTTAACACATGTGAGTGTCCTGAAATAAAAGCCGTTAGCCGCCCACAGGAATGAGCAGGTTTGCTGGATCACAGTTCCCCCACCTGGCGCCAGGCTGCTTAAGCGCCTGGGAGACTCGGGGTCCTCCCCAGTCCTGCCTCCCCACCTCCACACAAGGGTGAACCTGAATCCCCAGGCACCAGGCCAGGGGAACTGAGGCAGAGCAGACCCCCCGTGACCTGGCAGGTGGCAGTGGACATTCCCCCCCCAGACGCCCCTGTAAGTTTTCATCTCTGCCTGCTGGGTGGAGCCCCTGACTCGGCTGAGCCAAGGATTGGGGGGTTGGTGAACCAACCGGCCCCCCTGGGTGTCTTGAACCCTTTCTCAGGCTCCGGGAAGGGCTGAGGGGCCTGGCACCATCCCACCAGCGCTGCGGTCCCCAACCCTTTTGACACCGGGGACAGGTTTTGTGGAAGACAATGTTTGACAATGTTTCCGTGGGTGCTGGGGAGAAGAAGGGATAGTTTCCACCTCAGATCATCAGGCATTCGATTCCCATAAGGAGCAGACCACCTGGATCCCTCGCGTGCGCCGTTCACATTACGGGTCGCGCTCCTATGAGAAGTTAGTGCTGCTGCTGATCTGACAGGAGGCGGAGCTCAGGCGGTCATGCTCATCCGCCACTCACCTCCTGCTGTGCGGCCGGTTCCCAACAAGCCACAGCCTGGGGACCCCTGCTCTGGAGGACGGGGAGTGTCTCTCAGTCATCCCCAATGGGCCAGTGATCCTGCTGGAGGGGCTGGGGCTGCACAGGCCACAGGCTCAGTTGTGCTGCTGGCCAAAGATGTCCACTGAAGTGGCTCCAGAGTCCCTCAAGGAAGCCGACGTCTACTTCGCTTCCTCCTCCCAGCCCCAGCTTCACTTCCGGGACCACGGAGCTCATGGAGCCTGCACGCCGTGGAGGAGCGAGGAGGGCTCTTGTGGGGGCAGATCTGGGTGAGTCAGGAGACCCTGTGGGGCTGGACTGGGCGTAGGGGCTGGAGCGGGGAGGGTTTCTCGGACTGGAGTGGGAGACTTGAGGTGGAGTGTGGGTCAGGTCAGGGTCAACCCTGAAAGACTGAAATCATGGGGGCTGCCCACCTTGGGCGTGAGGAGAAAGGTCTCTGGGACTGACCAGGTGGAGACCAGTTTCCTGGGATGGGCACGAGACTGACCAGGTGGAGACCAGTTTCCTGGGATGGGCACCACAGGGACTCGGGCCCCGTCTTAGGCTGTGTCCTGGCGGCCTAGAAACTTGCCGGCTTATGCGTCATTGAGTCCCAGGAGTCGGTCGAGGTGCAGGAGGGGGCCTGGGTGGGGCTGAGTCAAGGGTTCCGTCCGAGCCCCTGTGGGCCAGGAGGTATTTGTTTATGCCCCGTGGCCTGGAGGAGCCGCTGCCTTGACCACATCCCACTGGGGCACGGCGGGTGCCACCCTCTGGGACAGGGAACCTGAGAGGTGCTTCAAGTGGGAATTTGGGCAAATTTGAACTCAGCTGGATTTTCAGTTTGTTGTTCTTTGATGGAATTCAGGTCTGTGCCAGCGCTGGCCACACCACCAGGAGGCCTGGCCTGGCCCAAAAGGGACGCCAGCTTGGCATCTCCCACAGGGCCGGGCGTGTTGGGAGCTGGGGTTGGTGGGGCTGGCCTGAGCTTGAGCCTGGCTGCCTATGTGGAGGGAAGACCGCTGCTGCCAGCACAGGGCCGAGGCTCTCACGGCTGAGGAAAGGCTCAGGACAGGCCTAGGCTCCGGGCTCCTCAGCCCCCACCCAGCAGGGCCTGGCCCACGCTGCCAGACCTGGGATGTGCCTCTGGGCCTCCCCACCTCGGGCCTCCGCCCATCCCAGCCTCCTCCCCCAGACGCCTCGGTCTCCGTCCCTGGAGGAAAACCGGGCGTGTTTCTTTGGAAATGGCCCCAGTTTGTGGTTGTTCTTTGTAGACACACCCCCTGCTGGGGATGGGACGTCCCCCTGGACCTTGGTTTGGGCGGGAAATGGGTTGTGTCCCATGTTAACCTAAATTGTGTTTTCCTCTTTACATTCCAGAGTCACAGTTGAGGCCAGGCTCGAATCCTGCCTGCCTTTGGTGGCTCTGAGATTCAGGGCTGGCTTTTCTGAGAACACCCAAGTGAGGTGCCTTGGGATGCCCCTGACTTGGAGACACAGAGGAGGCTGGGCACCCCTTTTCCCCGACCCACTGAGCCAGGTCAGCAGAAGTGCTGGGAACCTCTTGGGGGGTGGGAAGTCGAATCCCCGCACTCGGTCCCGGCACCCCTTGGCGGGTGACAGGAGGGCATCTTGAAGGCCGCTGCGCTATGGCAGTTATGGCTTTGACTCTGAGACGGGCGCCTGGGTGAGGACCTGGCATCCTCAAAGTCCCCGTGGCTGACCCGTGGGGAAGACTCTGCTGGGGGAGGGCACTGGCTCCCAGAAGTCTCCCAAGGTCCAGGAAGGAACGGGGGGAAGAGGGGAGGAGGGTGGCCTCACAGTCACGGCGACCTCTGGTGAGCAGAGGGTCCTTCCTGAGCTACCAAATCCTCACGGGGCTTGGGAGAGGGAGCGAGGACAGGCCGGGAGCCAGAGGCTCAGGAGGGGACGGCCTCACTGTGGAAGGTGCAGGGATGGTCCAGCCTGAGCCCTCTGCCCCCAAGTGCAGCTCAGCACTCCCCCCACGCATACTCCCCCAAGGGGCTGCAAAATGCCAGGGCGTTGGCTCTGGGTGGAAAAGCATCTGGAACAAATCCCATGTTTCCCAGGGAAGGAGCCACACCCTCTTCAGGCCTCTCTGGCCGCTGCACGAAACGGGAGCCCTGCCTGGGCTGCCCACCGCCCATCACAGACTGATCCCTGCAAATTTCACAGGCATCTGGGTGGAATAACAGGCTGATAGGGCGTATAAAATTAGAGACAGAACTCTCCAGAAGGCCAGGTGCAGGCTGCAGCTCCCGAGGATTCCACGTGAGAAGGCAGTGATGCAGCTGCCCACACGGGAAGGATGGAGACTGAGTCAGAGGGAAGACAGTGGGAAGCCCAGCCTGGAGGGGAACGGGGGACGGGGTATCCAGGAAAAGATCAGCAGGAGGTTGGGGTGGGACACAGGGAGCGTGCTACCCGGGGAGGTCAACCTCCGCAGGACCCCGTCCGTGCTTCACTCCCTCACCCCTAGTTCTGAGCTGGGCCCAGCCCGAGTCTCCACCAGGCAGACGGTAGCTCCTTGGGGCAGCTGGGTGCGGCATCTGCAGGCTCAGGCAGCCACCCAGATACTAGCAGCGTCCCTGCCCTCCAAGCCCAGCCTGGGGTGAACCTTGACAAAGGCCCTAGACCCCACCCACCACCCCACCAGGGCTCTGAGTTCTCCGTGAGGACTGGTTTCCCTGGAAGGTGAACACTCGGGAGCTGGGTCCCTTGAGGATTGTTCTTCCCAGGTCTTCACTGTTTCCAGACGTGTGCCTTAGACATCTGCGTGGACATCTCTTCCCAGGGATGGGGGTCTCAGGGCAGGTGCATTTAAACTTGTGATAGAGACTCCAAATCACCTTTCGAAAGGTTGTTCCCCTTTGCACCCCTGTATGCGTGTGTCAATGCATCCCTTCCTCACTGAAGCAACACTAGATTTTGTCATAAAATATTTTTCAATTTCTTATTTCTATGATTAATAGGGAGGTTGGATATTTTGTGATATTCATCAGTTTAGTTGACCATGTTTTCTGTTTTTACTCTTTACCACTTTTCTATCTAGTCATTTGCTTTTTTCTGGTTATTTGTGGGAGTTCTTTATATTATGATGAATGTTAGTCATTGGTGTTTACATTGCAGATACTTGTTCCCAGTCTGCTGCTTATTATTTTACCTTTTAAAGGTTGTTCTTTTCATCACATAAAAGTTTTTAAATTTTAAGTAGTCAAATGGTTTCCTTTAAGGTTTTGGATTTTGCATTTTTATACCAAAATGCTCTTGTATTTTCTTCCAAAGCTTTATAATTACTCTTTTTTTTTTTTTTTTTGCCTTTAATGTAAGTTCATTTTGGGTCATGGGGTGAGACAGAATAGAACCATTTTTCCACATTAAATCTTAGATATTGTGAGCCTTGGAGGACACAAATTACAGCTTAGGGGCCTGGAGCATGATTCTGGAGCCAGGCTTCCTGGGCTGCAGTCCATGCCCTGCCCACGGTGGCTGGCGATTGCTTTGGGGATCCTCTCTGAGCCTCGGTTTCCTCTTCGAAAGAGTGGTTGTGCAGAGTGAGAGAGCATCTTCCTGTGGACGACGCAGCTGGTGTCTCAGCCCACAGTGAGTGAAGAACCAGGGGGTCTCACCGAGCCCTGACTCAGGCCTGAGGGTCCCCCTACCTCCAAGCAATTCTACCCACGCCCCACCCGCTGCTGCTTCTTGCCTCTTCTAGAAGAGAGGAGGGTGGCGGTACGGCTGGAGGGGGAAGAAAATCTGTTTCCCAAAGCCTCCGGGTGACTCAGCCAGAGTGAGACCAAGGACGCTGGGCAGCGCCGCCTGCCACTCTATCTGGTGGTCTCAGGACAGAGAGGCGGCTTGGGCTGTCAGCTCCCTCACCTGGGCAGTGCAGGTGAGAGCACCCCACTTCCCACTCCGTGGGCGGGTAACACCGTCCTGCTCTGAAAAACGGAAAACATCTCCACCTTTCCCAGAGGCTGCACAGCCAGAGGTCACAGTGAGGCGGCCACAAGCCCCGGGCTCTCGCTCTGAGGGGACACTGCCCCAACAAGAGGTCCCTCATAGTCTGGCCTGACCCTGGCTCTGTGGCCCCTCCTTCTGATCAGGCCCCTCCCAGATCTACCGGGAACTCTGGCTGCCCCCTGACCCCACTGCTGCAGCCCCAACCCTAGGTCTCCACAAGGACTTCGGGACGTCCAGTGAGCCCCTGGGTCCTGGACCCCTCTTCCTCCTCCAGCCCCTCCTCTCCCAGCTGCTCCTGGCTGCCCTTTAACTGCTCAGAGCCGTTCAGCAACCTGGCGCGTAGCTGGTACATAAGTGGTTGTTGGTGGGAGTCGAGTGAGTGAGGAGGACATGCTAGGAAAAGCGAAAGGTGCCATGGCGCCAGCAGGGAGCAGGTGCTGGGGTGTGAGTGCCACTGAATGAATGTGTCCTGGGATGGGATCCTGATGCCCACCCTCCCGCCGGGACCCCACAACCCAGAGCACACACCAAACTTTCTACGAGTCTTTCCCAGTCAGCCTGAGTCCAAACTACCCATGCCCCTGAGCTTGTCCTTGTCTGAAAGAGGAGGGAAGTGTCTGTGTCCTCAGGAGCCCCTAACCTTAAGGACAGGCACACTGGCCCTGGCAGGCAGGTGGCCCTCGGCCCCCTCGCCACCTGGCAGCCCCGCCCACGCCCGCGGTGACTCGCTCTCGGGCAGGCGTTGCGAGGGCAGAAACCAGCTCTATGTGGTCAGTGCCCCGGAGCTGCAGCAGCAGCAGAGGTCTGAACACACCTTCCTCTGTGGGCACTGCCACGGAAAGTTAAAGACCTAGTGTGCCCTTTCGCAAACCGGGTTTGTTGATTCTACAGAAGGAGGTAACTATTGTTGAGTTTCTTCTTTTTCAAAATGAGTGGCATCCGAACCTGACTCATATTTCCAACTTTATTAATTTTTGCAAGACTCTGGAGGATGCTCTGTGGCGATGAATGTTGCTGAGCTGAGCACGGTTGCAACACTTTCCTGTAAAACAGACTAAAGGAGAAGTTGATGTCTTCCTCATACAAGAAATACATAAATCAGTTAAAAATAGTTCTCCGAGCGGATGTGATGATGTCGTGGCTGTCACAGGAAACACATGAATCAGCCTCATCCTCAGTTCCAGGGAAGTGGAGACAGTCGGTGGTCCTTGGACCCCTCTTGGGGTACTTGGGTGAGGCAGGGTCCCTCTGGCTTTACCTCATACCCAACTGGCAAAGCTGCCCAGGAGGACAACTGAAACCATGCTTGTTTGATTCTGTGGACGTTGCTAATTGCTGGGGGTTCCTTTCTTAAATTCAGACCTTCTCATGAACCAGAGGAGCTGGCTCAGAATCACGCCTGTGATGCATGGGCCTGAACTAGTCAGTGCAGCTCAGAGATGCTTGCTGTGGGGGACGTGCAGTTTGCCTGTGGGCCAGTTGTCCACCCGTCGCCGTTACCCCACTGAGGAAGCTGTGGGTGCTGCCCAGAGAGCTTGAGTACAACATGGTCTCTGCTTTACTCGTGAAAAACCAAGACCTATGTGGTCATGGAGCATTAAAACAGAAATTTCACACCATGCTATAAGGTCACCGAGGCCAGGGTGTGGGCACATTTCACATCCAGGAGGTGCCATTGCCGTCACTGGCTCAGCAAAGCCAGAGCCGAGGCCACTGCAACTGCCTGAGGCCCAGCGGTGGCTGGGAGCCGATGGGTGTCACTCGGTCACCACAGGGAAGGGGACTTGGCTGGAGATGTTTGGCGCAGGCCACAGAGAAGTGACTTTTGGGCTCGAGGTCTAGGGGGTGCGAATCAGCACAGGCGTCTTCCCCGACACCAAGCCCTAGGACCCTTAGCGCTTCCTGACCTCAGGTTTCTATTTCTAGGGTGGAGGGTAGAGGTGAGGGGGAGCAAAGTCAGTGTTGAATATAAAGCTCCAAGAAAACTCAGCTCAGAATTGATTAGAGGGTTGAGAACCTGAGATCCCTAAGGGGACATGTAAACCCAGGGCAGCCCTGCTGAGGGAGACTGACATGGTTTCCATGCCCCTTTCGCTGGGCTGGGGTCCTCCCTCGGGAGTCTCTGCTGGGCTGGATCTTCTTCCCTGCCCAGTGGCCTCTCCTGGCTGGGTGGGGAGCTCCGGGTGAGCAGAAGGGAACTAGGCTGGGCAAGAGTCTTGTTTGGAAACACACCCTTCCCAGGAAATCCCCAAACCCAAAACCCGGGGAGAGCTCCCGGAAGCTCAGAAGCAGTTTTCATATGTCGGGCCGATAAGAGTTAATTTCCCCAGTTTCAATATTTTCATGGGTCCTTAGAAGCTTTCTGACCCTGTGCCCTGAGCCTTAGGGTCTGATGGCTGAAGGAACCATGGTCCCTGGTCCCCTCTCCTGGGAAGGGGCCATCAGAGGGAGAGAAGAGCTCGCCCTGGTTCACTCGGCCAGTCAGGAGAGAGAGCAGCATAGCCCATGTGCACAGAAGCATATGCACAAACATGGGCTAGGGCAACTCACACATGATCACATGTGTGCACATGCCCACATGCCCACACCCATGCACACTTGTGTGCACAGATCCACACATGTCATGCACACACGTCCACATGCATGCACATGCACACATGCCCACACCCATGCACACTTGTGTGCACATTCACACATGTACATACACATGTCCACATGCATGCACACCATACAGACGCACACTTGTGCGTGCACACAAATTCACATGTGTACATACTCATACATGTCCACATGTATGCACGTACACCATACGCACATGCACACTTGTGCGTGCACACACAGATTCACACATGTACATACACACATTAGCATGTCCATGCATAGCATGCATGCACACATCTGGCTTCACATACATACACACATGTACATGCACATAAATCACACGCATGGCTTGAATTGGAGGGGAGGGTCCTAGTTGCTCCCCTGGCCTGACCATCTAGTAAGTGTCATGCCCCACACTGCCCCATCCTGGGCTCCTGGCCAGGGCTCTAAGATTAACTAGAGTGGCCCTGTCCCTAAGAAAGGCCATACACTTCAGGGTAGGTAAGGTGGACAGGAAGGCCTGGTGACCTCAGCCCATCCTTTTGCCTCCAGAAGCCATAACTCACCTCAAAGAGGTTTTCCTGATGGAGGGAACTATTTCTGAGCAACAGAGGCAGACTTCACAGTTCAGGCGCCCTCCTGAAGGTAAGAGACACTGGGCTGGCCTATCACAGACACTCTCTTGTCCCCCCAGGTTCCCCCATGTCCACCAGGGACTTGAGCTCCAAAGTCTCCTGCCCTGCTTCTCCTAGAGAATACAAAGGCTGCCTCTCCTTCCTCCCGGTGTAACCCAACCCTCCTCTGTGCCCCTTGACCAGACTTGCATCCTCCAGCTCCTTCTAGCAGCTTCTTTTTGACTGTTCATGGGCAGGATCTGAAGCCTGCAGAGGTGACCTTTGGTGCCTTGTGCAAGGCCGGCCAGCGAGTAAGCATGACTTTTGACTCTGCTGCCAGCTGGGCTATTTGATCTGCACACACTTTTCTGCCTCTACCTGGAGCTAGGCGAGGCTCTCTATAGAATGGGTCCTTGTCAACAAAGTGGGCTCAGACTCCGGGCAGTAGCAGTTGAGGCAGGAGCAGTGGGAGAAGCTTGGGCTAACGCCCAGCAGCCAGTCCCCATTGTGAGCTGCCCCCTTGGCCCAGGCGCTGCCATGGCCCTTCTTCTGCCTTTTAGGAGCTTTCCTGAGGCCTCACACAGCCCGAAGGGGCAGCACTGACTGTGCCGATCCCCAGCATCCTCGGCAGAGTTCTCAACACCTTGTGGCCCTTCAGCTTGGCCAGGCACCCACCCCGAAAACCAGCCCTGGCACGGGGGTGCTGACCCCTCCTGGAGCAGTGGGGTGCAGGGCTCATAAGGTGGGGTCTGCAAAACATGCTGGGTCTTGCTCTGTGCTTACCACAGGGATGCAGCCTGGAGTGCCCCAGCTCCTGGACTTTCCCTGAGACCCCAGAGCGTTATGTGGTCATCACTTCTCACACTGGCTGCTTAGGGGCTGGCCTGAGTCAGCTAGGGCCAGTGCTCACCTTATCCTAATCACCTACTGGGGGGTTTTGTAGGCTTGACCCTCCATGCTCTGGTGTTTCCCACAGGCTGTGAGGTTCTGGGCTGTCCCAGGGAGGACAGATGAAGCTGGTGTCCTAGGATCCCCCCCTGTCAGATCCAAGGTGAGGCTGCCAGGAAATGGAATCTGGCTGTCAAGCGTGGGGGCCAGACTCGCCCTGCAGCCTCAATGTGTCCCTGAAGGCCAGGGGTGGGTGGGGTGCAGCCCAGAGCTGCCTGCAGCTGAATCACCCTCTGGGTACAGGAAGCCTGACCGCATGACTTCCAAACTGATGCAACTTGGACTTCCTACTGAATCTGCGAGCTGTGAGACGACCGCTTCTGAAGTCAAAGAGGGCTCAGAGGACTCACGGAGCTTTCCTTTCAATGACGATCAGCCTCTCTGGAATCCCTCCAGTGTCAGCAGGGATGGTGTCAGGGTTCTCCAAGCAAGAGGGCGTAAGGAATGGAAGAGCTGAGAAAAATGAGGGTTAGAGTGACACTGTGTCAATGCCCTGGCTAGCCTCCGCCAGCTGGACAAGCTGGGGCCTCCTCTCCGCCTTGACTGGCCTGTACTGGGGGAGGGAGCCAAGGGCAGGACCCTTTTGCACCTCTACCCTGGGCCTGGTCCATTCTTGCTCCTGGGACCTCCCCAGAAACCTCCGCAGCACATGCCACCAGCGCAGAGACCCAGACCGAAGTGGCCACATGCTCCGTGTGAGGGCTCGTCTGTAAGAAGCAAGGACGCACAAGTGGCTCCTTTCCCCTTCCTAGGGGTCCCTTGCAGGGCTGGGGCCCCACTCTAGGCGAGGCCTCTGGGCAAGGATGGCAGTCCCTGTCTGCCTCTGGGACAGGGTAAGTTCCCGCTCCTGGTGTCAGCGCCGAGTGGCGCTCCAGGGACCGCTGCGGAGGTCGGCCCTTCTGTCTTACTTTCTCATAGAGATTTTCTGTGGGACCTGGGCTCCCTGCCTGGCTCGGGCTGGTTGAGGAATAAGTGGGAAGGGTGGAGGAAGGAAGGGGATGTGCCAGCTGTTGCTCTGGCCCTTTTGTGTGGATATCCATCCCTGGTGAGAGGCAGACCCTGAGGTCGGAGTGGAGCCCGCCACATTCACCCAGGAGGGTGTGTCCTGGGCTGCATGGGGGGAAAGCTGGTAACGAGGGTCATGCCATGAATGCATGGGCAGGAGCAGGGACATTTCTCTCTGCGGACACTGGTGCTCCCCAAAGCAGGGGAGATGGCATAGAGCCACGTTGTGGACACATTTGTGAGAAAATTTCTCTGAACGTCAGAGAACATGGAAGAGATGAAGCTACCAGTTTAGAGAAACACAGGAACACGTACTACAGACACACAGCACGCACATACCCAGAGACGTACCCAGACACACCACACACACTCAGAGAACGTGCCCATCACACACAGAGATTCACAAGGAACCACGTCATACACACGTTTTCACCTACAGAGAGCACACCCACGTCATACCCATGTGCTGACACACAAGAGCATGCACACACACATGAACTCACAGCAAGAACATACAAACGCTACACACGTTCTCACACAGAACACACCCCGTCACACACACGAACTCACACTGAAAACACGGGCATCACACATAGGGACTCACGCACAGAACATGCAAACACCACACGCATGCTCTCACACAGAACGCCCCACATCACGCCCACGCGCTTAGGCTCACACATCCTCACTCAGCACTCACTCAGCATGCATCCTCGGCCTGGTGGACGGAAGATCGAGCGCTCTGGGTGGACTTAAGGCCGCAGGACGGGCACAGATATGCTCCTCTGAGGCCCAGTGGACTCCGTGCTGGCCCCGGCCGCAGACGGCCCCCTGCTGCGTGTGCCCTGGGTTCTGTGGCTGACCTGGCCTCCACGTCTCACCCATGAAACACGCATCAAAGGCTGACCAGGTTTGCTAAGTGGGACCACAGCAGAAGCGTGAGCCCCAGAATGTGCACGAAGGAAGAGAAAGCTGGGGGAAGTGGTGGGCTGGGTGCTGCGGCGTGGGCCTGAGTTCCGGCCTCCTCCCCAACACCCTCCCGTGGCCACAGCCATCTCTGCACCCACTGGTGTGGCCCGACCCCTCACCCTGAGCCCACCCTTCACAGCCGCTCGGGAACCTCAGGAAAGGCCAGGCTCCAGCGAGTGGCCACGGTGGGGCGGGGGCGGGGCGGTTTCTACCCGGAGCAGGCCCAGGTCTCCGCTTCTGAGCGCTCCTGCAGTGCCCCCTCCTGGCCACAGGGAACCGTGTGCGCCGGCCGCCAGGTCTGCGCATCTCCCCCGGCCCCGGTTCCTCTCCTCACCCAAGGGGAGGGACTCCCCGCCTTTCCATCCACCCCCTCCTTGGCTCTGCAGAGCTCCAGGAAAGGTTGGCACCAGGTCACTGTGTTGAGACTCCATCAGGTTCAGACAGTGGGTCAGAGTGCAAGGCTTCAGCAGCCAGGGACGTGGCCTCCCATTTCTAGAGAGCAAGAAGGGCAGAGGCAAAGGTTTGGGTCCAGGGACTGGGCTCCGTTCCCAGAATCAGTCTTGGAGGTGATGAGCAGAGGGCTGGACACTGGCCTCCATGACCAGCCATTGCCCTCCACCCTAGCTCCCTCCCCTTGCTGGTCGCGGGGTTCAGGCTTTACCTCGATAAAGTGGGGTCCAGGAAAGGCAAAGCCTCCTCCCCTGGGGCACACGAACCGCGGTGCACAGCCTCCCACTAGGTAGGCCAGCCAGCTCATCCCACGGACACACCAGGGGCACTGAGGAAGGAACAGTGACCTGAGCCCCAGACCCAAAGGGTGGCCCTCAGCAGGACCCTCAAGGCAGGGAACGGGCTGCAGAGGGTTTGGGGGAGCATCTTGGTGCATGGAAAACAAACACTGGGAAGCTGCTGTGAGTGCGTGTGGCTCTCGGGCACATTCTGTCCTGGGTGTGCCGCTTTCCCCAGGCGGCACCGTCTCTCTGCCTCTGTTCCCTTGCATTCCCTCTGCCTGCCCCCCGTCCCCACCCACCTCCCGCCCAGCCCCACAGGCCCTTCCAGACCACTGCTGGGGCATTCCTGGGCCTTGCCCCTTCGGTTCTTGGGGACCACCACGCAATTCTCTATGGAAACTGACTCTCACTGAAAACAAGAGTGTAACTGTCTACCTGAGAGAATCACACGGAGTTCTCAGCCAGGTCTCCAGGACAACCAGATACACCTTGTCATTCTCACTCACCCCATCACCCGAGTATCTTCTCAGCCCAGCCCCAGCGGGAGGTTTTCCCCTTACTTGAAATGCCTCTTGGAGTTGAAAAATCCCAGCGTTCACCCCGGCACTGACACTTGCCTCTGTAAACTTCCGCCTGCTGCTTTGCTCTCATCGCGACCGGTTGGCGCTTGGCCCCCTCTGGCCAGCTGGTTCCCCAGAGACGACCATCTTGCCCACCTTGTGGAAGGCCCCATGGCCTGCCTCACCCCTCACTCGCGTTTCACAGCTCTCGTGGTGCTCTACAAGAAAAAATCTGCTTTCTAGATGAGGAAAGGACCCTGGGGCAGACAAGACAGTCCCTGTTTGACTTAATTCCTTATCTCTTCTTCCCCAGCTCTACCGTCCCCTGCCCCACACACATGAGGGAGCAGAAAACGTGCTGTGTGCACCTGTGCCTTTAGGGGCTGTTGACATGGCCGTGCTTGCATACTCCCTGGTGAGGGTGGGCAGAGGGGGTGGGAGACAGGTAGAAATAGATGAAGTGGATGATGGATGGATTGCTGCCTAGAGAGGCGGCAGATAGAGAGAGAGATGGTATACGGATGATAGATAATAGGTGATGGACAGATGATAGAAGTAGTTGATAGATGGATAATTGATAGGCAAATTAGATAATAGATAGCAGTAGGTGAACTAGATGATAGATGGAAAGGTAGGTAGGTAGATAGATGATAGATGGTTGATAGATAAAGTAGATGAACTAGACGACATATGGGTAGATCGGTGGGTAGGTAGATAGAGGACAGAAAGACAATAGACCACTGGGGGCTGAGCCTGGCCTGAGCCAGGAAGGTGAGAAGGGGACAGAGGTGAGGACCCCACAGGTCCCTGTTCTTACCCCTATTAACCCCAGTGTTTGGCCTGAGCTCTGACTGACCCTCTTTCCAAGATGAGACTCAGGAGGAGGAAGAGGGGACCTTCCTAAGAACAGGGATTCTAGTGTCTCCTTGGGGCTGGTCGACACCACCTGCCTCGCCTGCCGTGGCCTCTGCACACCACAAACGACCCCTGAAGGGCTCTGTGGGTGCCCGTGCTGCCCCCATCAGCTGACACCCCTGTGAGAAAGATCCTCCTCCTCTTCCTCCTGCCTTTCTGTCCCCCATCCTCCTCTTGATGGAATTAACTTCCCTTGGCCAGCATCTTCCAGCTTCACTCGCTTCCCTAAACTCCTCCCTATCCTGTCTCAATCTGCAAGAAAAATAAAAGAAAGAATATGGTAAAGTAAAGCTTTGAGCCCATATTCGGGTCCAGTGCCGATGCCACATGCCCCAAGCCCTGCTGAGAACATGCACGTCCATGTAGTTGAGTATTGCCCGAGCTGGGGTGAGATTTGCCTCTCTATGGAGCTGCCTTCCTGCCACTCAAGAGCACTGTCTCTTTTCTGGACCTCCTGCCTGGTGCAAGGGCCCCAGCTGAGCCTCCTCCAGCTCTGACCTCTGGTGGTCCCAGGCTGCCCCAGAGGGTCTTGCCCAGGCGCTGACACTCGGCCTGGGTTGGGAGCTCCAGCAGCCATGGCCCAGCCCTGGGGAGACCTTGTGGTCTCTAAGGGGGCATGTCCACTCCCCCAACTCCAGTTCATGTTGTTCCCTGCAACTCTAAGCCTTTTTCTTCCCGTGCTATTACCCAGACACCTTACCCTGTCAACAACGCTGGCCTTCAAGACCCTTTGCAGCATAACTCCTCCCTGAAGTCAGCCCTTACCACCTCTGCTCCTCTGATGCCTGGGACAGCTTTGACCGTGGGTAGCTCTGACCTTGGACAGCCCTGACCCGGGGTGGCTCTGACCTCAAGTAGCTGTGACCCTGGGCAGCTCTGACCCTGGGGAGCTCCCAGCATGGGAGTTGCACGCTCCTGTTAGGCAGCTACCGTCCCCCACGCTGGCTCAGCTCTCCCATGTTGGAGTGCACTGTTCGGGGCTGCCTGCCTGGACGGATGCAGGGAAACCTGGTTCCAGCCCTCTGCTTCCTGCGGAGTCTGAGTCAGGGGCTCCTGCCTCGGCCAGGCTGAAAGGCATCTATCTGTTGGTCCTCCTGTGGGGTCCTCCACAATGGCCTGCGAGAGGCTCCCCATCTCTGCAGGCAGAAGGGAGGACAGTCCATACCTCTGACTTGTCATTTTTCCACCTCAAATCTTGTGCTTTACCCCCATAGAGAGCTCCTGAAGGAGGAATTTTAACTGGCGAAACTCGGAACTCCATCCAAACACAGCCGAAACCATCCTGGGTGGTTCAGAGGCGGCTGCCTCCCAGACAAGCCCATAGCCCCACAGAAACGCCTGGTCCTTCGCCTGCCAGAGCTCAGGCTTTTTGGTTGAAGCCGGAGACAGGCTCAGCTCAGAGTGTTCCCTGGTTCATCGTGAACACAGAGTTGGTGCGGTGTGTGTGACAGACCAGCGGAGTGGGTCTCTCTGCGTGTCCTGTGGCTGGCCCTTGGCTCCCAGCCTGGAGTCCTACCCTTGGGCCAGGGTCAGAGCAAGTTCAGCAGCAGGCCCGGCTCAGAGACCACCCAGGCTCACGAGGTGGCTTTGTGGGGAGCAAATGAGGTTGTTTTGTTTTATTTCCCTTGTAAAGTTGCTTGTTGTTAATTTAAAATTTTTATTTCATTTCTGAATTAACATTCAGTAAAACTGCTATTTTTTGGCGTACGGTTCTATGAATGTAACACATTTTTACAGATTCATGTAGCAACACTGCGGACACAGAACAGTTACATCACCCCCAGAACTCCCCCAGCGCAGCCCGGCAGCTCTCCCTGTGCTTTTGTCTTTTGTAGAGGAAATCAGGCAGCTGGCAGCACTTGGAGACCCGCTCCTCCCGCTGGGTGCGTCGCGACCCCCGAGCCGACCATGCGTCCACAGCTCCCTCCTCGGCGGTGCTGGATAGGGTTCTGTGCGGAGGCACCTGTGCCACTGAAGCATCTTTGGGTTGTTTCCAGGGTGGGATGATTGTTGAATAGAGCTGTTTGTGCATTTACATTGTAGGTTTTTGTGTGAAGATAAGCTTTCGTTTCTCTTGGGTAAACACCCAGAAGTGCGATTGCTGAGTCGTGTGGGAAACATGCTCAACTTTACAAGGAAACACCAAAAGCTGGCCCTGCCCTTTGCACTCCTGCCGATCAGGTATGAGAGTGCCTGATGCTCTGTGTTCTTGTGGGCACTCAGCATTTTCTGTGCTTACATTTTAGCCACCCTGGCATGAGTGAAAAGCGTTTCATCGTGGCTGTTTTGCATCTCCCTAGTGGCTAATGGGAGCATCTTTCACGTGCTGATTTCCCATCCATATCCCTTACTTGGTGAGGCATCTGTTCAAGTCCTTCCTCAAGTTGTAATCGGATTATTTGGTATTTTTACTGTTGGATTTTGAGAGTTATTTATGTATTCTAGATACAATTCCTCTGTCAGATATGCGATTCACAAATATTTTCTCCAACTCTTTGTCTTGTGTTTCAATTCTCTCCACAGTGACTTTTGCGGCATTCATGAAGATTTTCTGTTTTCTTCTCAAAGTTTTATAAGCCACTATATTTAAAATTTTAATTTAAAAACTGTAAACCTATTATGGTTTTTAAATTAAATGGTAAACCTATTATGTAGATTTTCTGTTTAAACCTATGATTCCTTTTAAGTTAATTATTATGTAAGGCGTGAGGTTTGGGTCAAGGCATTCCTTTCCTTAAAATTCCCAAACAGCTTTTCATTTATCTTAGACAGAAGTCTTGACCTGCAGGGTCAGGCTCCTCTGCTCTCTGAGCTCCTCCTCCCCACACAGTGCCAGCCCCTTGACTAGTGTCACCACTCAGGCCTTGGCCTCCATACCTGCTTGGCACCCACCAAGAGGGTCCGGGGATCTCTCCACAGGGCAGCCTTCCGTCTATGGCGTGAAACAGGAGCGGTGGCCAGGGAGAGCCAGGCTGGGACCCAATCTCTGCTTTAGGCTGCTCATTTTTGCCAGGGTTGGTGTTGGATTGAGGGACATGGAGGGAGGAAAGGGGGTCAGTTAGGGGCAAGTTTCCTCGTGCAGGTAACCAGCTGAGGGCTCGACGGGAGAGGAGAGACAAGGAGGGCAGAGCTCAGGGGAGCTGGCCTGACGAGGCGACCAGAATGTGATCACTGGATCCCTGACTGGAGGCCCAGGTGTGGCCCCAGTCTGGACAGTTACAACCACCGTGGGGAAGCTTCAGAAACCAAGAATACTGTCTGGGAAGCTGATCTGCAGAGAGAATGGAGCAGACGGAGGTGCGATGGGGCAGAGAGACAAAGGAGAGGAGGGTAAAAGCCTGTTGCTTGCTGGTTCCGCTACGTTGGGCTTGTCAGCCCGGCTTCTTCTTGTCTCATCCACAAAGCGGGCTGACGTCACCCATCATGGTTGGGAGGTGCAGGGAAGCGTTGGGCTGCGTGCTCGGCCCGGCCGACCCAGCAGCTCTCCAGCCTCGAGGACTCTCCAGACAGGTGTGAGCAGGTGAGGTGCTGGACCAGGGAAGGGCAGGGGGAGGACATGCCGAGGGGAGCTCTGTGAGCTGAGCTGCCTGCTTTGAGGGTGCCCTTGAGGCCCAGGACTCAGCCCTGGAGGGACAGGCTTCCTTCCTCCTGCTGGGGCTCAGAAAACAACACCCCAAAATGGAGGCCTCAGCAGCAGCCTCAGAAGCAAAAAGTTTTCTCTGACCTTCTCCTGCCCTCCTGCCTCTCAGTCTCATTCTCCCCCAAGGCACCACAGAAACCAGACTCTCTTTTTCCCCAAGGCCAGTCGTAGAAACCAGAACCCCTTCTCCCCAAAGCTGGTCATAAAACCTAAAAATATTACTCAGTTTTCCATCTGCCTTTCTATATAAGAACTGACTACAAAGAAATGATCTGACAGACCCTGTTTGACTACAGGTCACAAGACTCCCCTTCCAGAGAGGGCCCTGCCCCACGCCCAGAGGCAAAAATGCTCAAAGAGGCCAAAAAAAATCTAGACACACCTTGCTGGGTTCCCACTCAGTCTGTTAATATTAGATCAAGTCCTTTTTGTCCAGTCCTTTTTCTAGAGGACTGTTCATACTTTTTTAAACCTAAACATAAAAATGGACAATTTCCCCCATCTTTGGGTCTTTGCTTTAAAGGCTGTCATATATACACACTAAATAAATTTGCATACCTTTTCTCCTATTGATCGATCTGTCTCATGTAGTGATTTTCACACTCCCCGCAGCAGGCACAGTGGGCCCGGGGTGCAGTTGTGGCCACTCGGACCCTCCTTGGAGCTGGTTTAGCTGTGCTATGTGCTTGTAGGAATGGATTACCATGATTTCTGGGCTCTAATAAACTGTGCTTCAGTCGGCTGTTGAGTTAACGAGAGGCCTCACTTCAGACCATAAACACCCTCCTGTGTGGGACGGAAACACACATCGTCACAACCAGGAGGTCAGTCGGGTGGGGATCTGCTTTGCTTACAAGGTCCAGAAACCCAGCAGAAAACCCCAGAGGCCACGTCAGTGAAGACTTGTTTCAGCGACGTTGCCACACACGTGACACAAGCCACACACTGCCAGCATCCACCTTTAAAGTCAAGAACCTGAAGCTGGATAAAGCCAGCAAGCCACGAAAAACACTTCTGCTCAGTTTGGTTGTGGCAGGCAAAGGGAAAGAGCCGTGAAGAAAGGAGAGGGGGACGGAGAGGGGCAGCTGCAGAGGGAGGCGGGGGAGGCTGGCTGGGCGAGGACACTGAGAGGGGACACAGTCACTCCGGGAACAGCGGCCAGTGGCGGATCTGCCTGGAAGGCTGTTCCCTCCTGTCCAGGACGGGCCCATCTCTGCAGGCAGGGGCCCTCCCCTTCCTGGCCTGGATGTGCGCTCCCTACGTGCGCCGTGGAAGCTCTGCAGAGGCTGTTCTGCTCCAGACGGGAGCGTAGCCTCGGACGAGGTTCGCACCTTGGGGGCTGGTCCTGCCCTGTCCCCCATCTTGGCTGTGTGGGCAGCGTGGATCTTCTTCCGTGGTGAGCCTGTGTGCCCACCTCCCCGACTTACACCTGCTTCCCAGGGCCATGGGCCTCACCCTAGACGTCACTTTTGTGTGCGTGGAAAGACACAGCTATCGGGACCGAAACAGACCAGTATTTGCCAGTGGGTGGGTGAGGGGAGAGGAGTTCACTACCGAGGGGCCGAACTGGGGCCATTTTTGAGGGATGAAAGTCTTCTGTGTGGCTCTACAGTGCTGGGTACATGACTATGTGTTTGTCAGACCCACAGTCCTGGACATCACTGTGGGAACAACAGCGTCAACAGTCGGGGCCTGGGGGTCCTGACGGGTACAGACCCACACAGGAATCCCCGCGTGTTCGACGGCAGGACACGCCTGTGCTGAAGGAGTGGGCAGGAAGGAGCTGACCTGGGTAACTCCAAAAACAGTGTTTTGATTCGATACAGGAAAGAATCAAACAACTCTACATATGTAAACACTCAACTCCAGCTGGTAAAATGTTTTTCCACAGCAATACAGGTTAGCGATTTGGAAACTACTTTTATACATACTAAGGTTTCACAAATAAGTCAGTATACTATCGGCAGGAAGAGTCAGGATTCTCACAGCTGGATAAGGAAGTAGTGGAAACGCCAGCGGGGAGGCCAGAATGAACCCTGTGGTGGTCGGTTATAGTCAGATATGCCAGCAGGAACTCATGTTTACATAGTAGATATGTACAGATAGGTTAAATACACACACGCACGTGTGTGCACACACGGCTTAGCACACGCATCTGTGGATCCTGGGTGTGTCTTTTGAGAGGGGTCACCCCAGTAGCAGCAAGCACATTCCATGCCCAGATGATAGTTTCTAAATTTCATCTTCAATGAAAGGAGCCACGGCTCCCGGAGAAATGGCTGATACTTGGGATGTGGGAGAGAAAATACAAGATGAGCCTGGGGCATCTTGCAGTCCCAGGAAGTAAGAAAATGCTCAAAGATAAAAATTTTAAAAAGATGTGGGCATTTCAAAAGGGCACGGAAGCCAAAATGTAAGAGCTCCCAGTGGCCACAGCTAGAATGATTTGAGCGCGCGCGCGCACACACACACACACACACACACACACACACATTGGATTATACCCCAAAGAGTAAAATGAATGTCCATGGATTTGTAAGCATATAAATAAATTATTGAATAAACTAAAAGTGAAAGGGACAGGCCTTCCTTGGGACGAATTCCAAACAAGAAATGTGGAGTAAATGAGGAGAATAGAAAATCACCATCAGGCCAGGCGCAGTGGCTCGTGCCTGTAATCCCAACACTTTGGAAGGCTGAGGCGGGTGGATCACCTGAGATCAGACGTTGGAGACCGCCTCAACATGGAGAAACCCCGTCTCTACTAAAAATACAAAATTTGCTGGGCCTGGTGACGCACACCTGTAATCTCTGCCACTTGGGAGGCTGAGGCAGGAGAATCGCTTGAACCTGGGAGGCGAAGATTGCAGTGAGCCGAGATTGTGCACCACACTCCAGCCTGGACAACAAGAGCAAAACTCTGTCTCAAAAAAAAAAAAAAAGAAAAAAAGAAAAGAAAATCAGCATCAGTGCTGCAGGCAACCTCCTCAGATGAATGCTAAAATTCATGTGCAAAGTTTAAGGAGAAAGAGGATATTTGTATAGTCTCAAAGTGTCTCCCCTACATGTTCGCTGATTACTGAGGTGCCCAAGTTCTTGATGCTCCCTTCACCAGGAGCTGGAGCTCAGGCTGGACTTAGTGACTCACTCCTCACCAGTAGGACATGGAAAGTGGAAAACAGTCGCTCTGCAGTGGGGATACCCAGCAGGCCTCACCTTGGCTGGGGGATCGAGGTCCAGACCACCAGTGGTAAGGCACGTTGACATCGTGGCCTCTGAGAGGACATGATGAGAAGAGCACCCTGCCTCTGCTCTGTTCTTCCGAAAACCCCCAGTTCCAATCTAATCAGAGAGAACATCACACAGACCCCAACTGAGGGGCATCTTGCGAAATACCTGAGCAGTACTCTGCAAACGTGTCAAAGTAAAACAAAGACAGGCCAAGAAAGGGTCACGGGTGCAGGGGACTAAGAAGGTGTGAGGACCAGTGCAGCCTGGGGTCTTGGACGTGAGTTGGTAAGATTGCACTGATGTGAGTTTCTCAGTTTCCACACGTGTGTCATGGCTATGTAAGATGCTCACATGAGAGGAAGCTGGTGAAAGCGTCCGTGGGAAGTTGCAGTACTGTCTTTGCAACTCTTCTGGACTTTTTTTTAATAAAACATTTTTAACATGAAAATATGCAGGGCATGGTGGCTCGCACCTGTAATCCCAGCACTGTGGGAAGCTGAGGCGGGTAGATCATGAAGTCAGGAGTTCAAGACCAGCCTGGCCAATATGGTGAAACCCCGTCTCTAATAAAAATACAAAAATTAGCCAGGTGTGGTGGCGTGGGCCTGTGATCCCAGCTACTCGGGAGGCTGAGGCAGGAGAATCGCTTGAACCCAGGAGGCAGAGGTTGCTGCGAGCCGAGATCGTGCCACTGCACTCCAGCCTGGGTGACAGAGTAAGACTCCATCTCAGAAAAAAAAAAAAAGGAAATATGCATCATTAGATGCTGTATGATAATCAAGCTACTTACAACAAACAAAATTGAGAATGAAGGTAAATTAAAAATAATTTACAGTCTTTAAAAAAGAGCAGAAACTACAAAATTTACATTTCTGAAAATGGCAGAAAAATCCCACATGAATGTACATGTATGTGTGAGATTGTGTGTGAATGAGCGCATGCATATATTTTTGTGTGTTTGGATTATATGTGTGAGGGTGTGCATGAGTGTGTATATGATTTGGGGGTATGTATGTGTATGAATGTGTGTGCATGAGTGTGTATGATTTGTGTGTGTGTGAAGCTGTACATGTGTACACTAGTGTGCATATGATTTGGGGGTGTGAATGTGAGTGTGTACATATGTATTTATGATCTGAGTGCATATGAGTGAGTGTGAATGTGAAAATGTGTGTGTGAGTGGGTATATGATTTAGGTGGGTGCAAGCATGAATATGTATTGTGTGCATTAATGTGTATATGATCTGGGTGTGTATGAGTGTGAATATGATTTGGGTGTGTATGAGTGTATGAGTGAATGTGTGCACAAGAGTGTTTATGATCTGGGTGTGTAAGAGCATGAATGTGAACATGTATGCATGAGTGTGAATATGGTTTGGGTGTGTATGAGTGTATGAGTGAATGTGTGCACAAGAGTGTTTATGATCTGGGTGTGTATGAGTGACCATGAATGTGAATGCACGAGTGTGTGTATGATCTGGGTGTGTAGGAGTGAGTGTGAATATGAACACGTGTGCATGAGTGTGTATACTATCTGAGTATGTAGGAATGAGCATGAATGTGAACATGTGTGCATCAGTGTGGATATGATTTTGGTGTGTATGAGTGATCACGAATGAGAACATGTGTGCACAAATGTGTATATGGTCTGGGTGTGTAGGAGTGCGCATGAATGTGTGTGCACAAGTGTGTATGTGATCTGAGTGCGTAGGAGTGAGCGTGAATGTGAACATGTGCGCACGTGTGTGTGTGATACGGGTGAATGTGTGGGTGTGTTTATGCAGGTGCACTGAGAGCTTTCAGCATGAGTCTGTGTGGCATCCAGGCTTTTCTGGATAATGTAGAATCAAACCCCATAATCAATTCCAGTAGCTTAGAAATACCAAATTCTCCTCACCCAGCAACTGAATGAGCAGGTTGAACAGCACCGTTGGCCATTCTCCTGCAGAACCCTGTGGAATGGGCCCTGCTTGTTCTCAGAGCGCTCCCAGCGGTGATGAGGGAGCCCAGCTCACTGTGGTTCATGCAGAAGGCTGTGTGTCATCCCCGGGACTGCAAGGAGAGGCAGAGGCTCAGGCGTGGGATCTGAGCCCACTGGGCTCCTCGAGGACTGCTGCCTCCTTTCCTCCCTTCGGCGCTCAGCGTCGACTCATCATGGCTCCTGGTCACACTCCTTGTCACTGCCTGGCATTACACAGGGCCACAGTCCCTTAATGGAAATGCTTGGGACCAAATGCATTTTGGAATTCTGAATGTTTCTTGATTTCAGAGAAAGAAGAGGGGATGGACTGTTGGGCAGCCCTGATTAACCCTGCAGCGTCTTGGCTCTAGAGGGGACCTGCGCTGGTGGGCCAGTTCTTTCCTATCCCCACCCCCGCAGGCCCTACTTCGGTACACACTCTGTAAATCACTTTCCAGCAACCCCACCCCCAAGCATCCTGCTTTTTCTAGAACATACCTGAGGCCCTGCAGAGCGTCCTTGCAATGCATCGTGGTGCCCTCACTGCCCCTCCCCACTCACTCCCCACTGGCAGCACCCGCCGAGGTAACTGGGGAATTTGGAGACAACCTCCCACTGAAGGTCTCCTTGCCCAGGGTGCAGGCATGTTGAGCTCTTGGGAGCAACTCAGGCAAAGACACAGACTTTGTAGCCATGACCTTTGGCACACTTGTATGACTGTGTCACCCTTTCATCTGCGAATCTAAGGGGTGGTTATTCTTCTGGTCCTACTTTAGTTAAACCTTTGGCTAAGATACTCTGGGAGTAGCAGGAGGTCTTGGAGCTGGCGTGCCCCTCCCGAGGGTTGACTTGTGGGTTTATCAGCAGCAAGTGATAGGGTGAGTGCAGCCAAAATGAGTGGACAGGGGAGGGGCTGGAGAACCGCCACAGCTGATGCGCGCCAACGATGAGCTCTCCTGCTTGGTGCTGATGTGCCTTGGCCCCTAATCCCACTGGTGTCCAGATGAGGACCTTGAGGCTCAGAGGGGGTTAGGTCAAGGTGAACACCAGCGTTGAGTTTCAGCCCCAGGTCTACCTGCTGCTGCCTCCGCATCGACTGAGTTGGCCCGGTCCGTTGTGAGGGCGGGTAGAGCCAGGGCCGAGGTGGGGATGCCAAGGTCCCACGCTGCAAAGATGGGTGGGACGGCACAGGAGCCGACCATCATCCCCAAAGACACAACTCCAAATGCCTCACCCTGAAATCCCAAAGGTCAAAATCCCAAAGACATAACTCTGGAAAAAATAATGTCAATGTTATTTATTTACATTTTAAAAGGTATGTATTTGAGAAACAAAAACACAGCAGAACATTTAATAGGACAACTTACACAGTGAAATAGGCAATGATAACACAGGTATTTTTGCATAAACCCGGAGGAGAGTAACAATGGTGGCATGGGTGTAGCAGTTATAAGAAGACAGACCATAAGGAAATAAGTCAAAAGAGATACGGATACATGTGTGTCACCATGGTTACTAATTGTGTGCACCCAGCCCTCTAACTGTGGTCATCTGAAGCATTAGGGATTTTGGACTTCAGGGATATTGATCTTTAGGGATTTCTTTTTCTTTTTTTTTTTTGAGACGGAGTCTTACCCTGTCGCTCAGGCTGGAGTGCAGTGGCCAGTTCTCAGCTCACTGCAAGGTCCGCCTCCCAGGTTTACGCCATTCTCCTGCCTCAGCCTCCCCGAGTAGCTGGGACTACAGGCGCCCGCCACTTTGCCCGGCTAGTTTTTTGTATTTTTTTTAGTAGAGACAGGGTTTCACCGTGTTAGCCAGGATGGTCTCGATCTCCTGACCTCGTGATCCGCCCGTCTGGGCCTCCCAAAGTGCTGGGATTACAGGCTTGAGCCACCGCGTCCCGCCAGGGATTTCAACATTGGAGATTATGGTGTTTGGGATTGTGTCTTTCAGGATTATGATCCAAACCCAGCTGGCCCTCCCCTACCTGCCCCAGGACTGTGGAGAGAGAACATTGCAGCCGTGGAGAACAATGCAACAAAGCACAGCAGGGGAACTGGAAATGCTCACCCTTTGACAGGGCACTTTTAGTTCTGGGGCCTTATCTTGAGGATATTCCAACATATACAAAGAGATTCATGCACAGAGATATTTACTTTAGCATTATTTGCCATAGGAAAAAAGTTGGAGACAATACATTTTATGTTCTGTAAAATGAAAGAACAGTTAAATAAATCATGACTTGAAGACGACTCCAGGGCTGTGTACCGAAGTCAGGGACAGAATCAGCTGAAACTGTTCCACCTGCACCTCAGCTTCCTCTGCTGTGTGTCGGGAATCAGGCGGGAATCCAGTGAGTTCACCACAGTGCAGGCCAACGTGTCGGGAATCAGGCGGGAGCCCAGTGAGATCACCACAGTGCAGGCCAACGTGCAGGGCACAGGTGGGCGCCAGGGAGGGGCCGCTGCACAGCCCCCATGCTTTCGCCGAAGACATGCAGAACAATTCAGAAGAACACATTTCCATCAGTTAATAAAGAGCGACGGCCTCCAGTCATGAGTGACACATGACCCTTTGCCTGAGTCTTTTTATATTTTTCCATATGTTCCATATTTTCTACACCAAAATAAGCTACTTTCATAACCACAAAAACTTAATGGAAAGAGGAGGAGGAGGATGGGGGTGGGGAGTAGTAGTCATGGGTTCAAGCCCTTCCTCTCTGCATGACTTGGATAACACAGTATATTCACACAGCCATTTCCCCATCTATGAACTTCTCAGGGGCTTTTATTAATTGATGTCCGAGACCTCTAGGGGCTCTCTTTATACGTCATGATATCAAATGCCCACCTTTCCAGCTCCTCTTGGCCTCCTGCCCTTCCTGGAGGGAGATGCACTCACTGTAGCCGCTGACTAGCTGGAGACAGACTGGCTCCTTCAGTGGGGAGGCCAGCCTGCCTGTCTCCCCAGCCCAGTCCCACTGTGCTGGCCTCAGTGGTGGAGACAGACATGGAGCCCTGGAGGAACCACTCCTCCCCGGTCGCCAATGTTTGTGGCACGGAGAAGCACCTGTGCTATGAGGGACAGTGATGGGGTTGGATACATAGGGGACCCTGCACCCCCAGGCTTGGTTCTGGGCTAAACAGTGGGTGTGAATTTGGGCCTAGGCCTCAGAGAAGCCATCAGCTAGGGGGCAGGATGTTATTTAGGAATTCCAGGGCTTTCTGTATTCCAGATGTCCTGTACTGTGCATATGTGCATGTGTGTGTGTTTACACACGGTGTGTGCATGCAAACACATGTGCGTGCGTGTATGTGTGTTTTTCTGGCTGGGGTTGCAATCGCACAGTTTAGAAGTCACTGCTCTGCAGATTCTGATGACCACCTCCCCTATTTCTCACCAAATTCCCGTTTCTTCTGTTTTCGTTCCACTGCAGAAAGCATTCCGACAGCTCTCCTGCACTGGGGGGCAGTGGGTCCTGGTGTTCAGGTTTCTCTAGCCAGGGCCTGGAGCCCGATCCTGGTGGCCAGGGCACGGGGCTGACTCCAGGTGGGCCAAAGGCACCTTATCCAACTCTTTAGAACAGCTTTTCTCTCCTCCCTATAAAACATATTTTTGTATTACAACACCACACCAGAAAAAACATCAATTGCCAGTGAAAGTAGAAGACAGGGCGTTTGTTAAAATGAAAACATTAGATCGTTGATTCATAATGAGAAGCAGTTTCATTACTTCCCAGGCCCTGTGGAAGGTGCAAATTGGTGTGTTAGTGGCTGTTTGCATCTTTTCAGTGCCTTTCGTCTTTTCTCCTTATCCTGCTGTTTATATGGTCTCTGCTTTAAGTCAAACATTGTGAGTGGATTGATGGACGTACATGTGTGTGTGAGCATGTGTGCAGAGATGCATGAGAACTGCAGACAGAGATGGGAGGTAGCCAGGGGCACCACTGTTCTCTTCTTCCCAGACATTAATGTTAGGCTGTTTTGCCTCTGTTCTTGAGAGGGCACCCACCTTACTGCTTGGGAGCCTGGAAATAGCCCCACTGAAGCAGCTCTGAGGCCCTGGGCACCCTTTTCCCGGTCGTGGCCAGCGGAGTTGTGCATGGTCTTCTCCGTGGGACGTGCACGGAGCATCTGCTGGTAGCAGAGCCTCAGTTCCCCTCCTGCATTCTCTTGCTGCAGGTGCTAGACCTGCTGCCCACCTGTGACCTGTTTACTGCCAGGGATAGACCTGTGGCCAGTGTGGAAAGCCAGATGCTTTGTCCGTACAGCCTGTGGGGCTCAGCTTTCCCAGGGTTGCCCACAGCTAGGCAGGGCCAGGACCCCCAAGTCTGGAAACTTACACCTTTCTCACCTCCCTTCCTAAAGGTGGTTTTCCTTTGTGATCTCTCTCCCTGAATGATTAAACCACACTCTGAGTAGAAAACTGTCTTGAAAACTGCTTTGCACATACACCTGATGAGGTCCTCTGGGCGGCGGCCTCCACTCTCTAACGGGCGAGGATCGTTCAGCCACCTTGGCGGTGTCACCAAGCTGCCAGAGGCAGACTGTAGCCCTGGACTCACCAGCATGCAAAGATATTTTATTCTTTTATTTATTCCACAAATATATATTTATATGATTTGTATTTAGAGACAGCGTATCTCTCTGTCGCTCAGGCTGGAGTGCAGTGGCCGCATCTCACTGCAGCCTCAAGCTCCTGGGCCAAGCAGTCCTCTCCTCCTACCCTGTTCTCCCAAACAAAAACATTTTTATGGAGCTCACTAGGAGGGTGCTGATTTTTAAAATCTAAGTTCTTATTTCTTTTTTCTTGATGCATAATCGATGTACATATTTTCAGGGTACATGTGATTGTTTAATACATTCATATAATTGTAAAAATCAAATCAGCATACTTGAATATCTATCACCTTAAATATTTGTCTTTGCTTTCTGCTAGAACCATTCCAATTCTTCTCTTCTAGCTCTTTTGAAATACACGATAGACAACTGTCAACTATGAGCTATGTAACACTAGGTCTTATTCCTTTTATCAAACCATATATTTGTACCTTTTAATCAACTTCTCCTTGTCCCCCTCTCCCCACTACCTTTCCCAGCCTCTGGTAACCAGCAATCTACCCTCTGTCTTCACAAGATCTACTTTTTTAGTAGGTGAGTGAGAATATCTAGTGTTTGTCCTTCTGTGCTTGGCTTATCTCACTTAACATAACGATCCCTGGTTCCATCCACTGTGCAAATAACAGACTGTCATTCGTCCGCATGGCGGAATAATATTGCACTGTGTATACACACCATGTTCTGTGCGTCCACCATCTGCTGGTGAACCCGTAGGCCGATTCTGAATTTTGTTATTGTGAACGGTGCCGCAGTAAACAAGGGAGTGCAGATGTCTTTTTGATATATTGATTTCGTTTCCTTTGACTATATGCCCAGTTAGTGAAATTCCTGGATCATACAGTAGTTTTACTTTCTTTTTGTTTTTTTTGAGACGGAGTCTCGCTCTGTCGCTAGGCTGGTGTGCAGCAGCGTGATCTCAACTCACTGCAAGGTCTGCCTCCCGGATTCCTGGGTTTAAGCGGTTCCCCTGCCTCAGCCTCCCAAATAGCTGGGACTATAGGCGCCCACCACCATGTCCAGCTAATTTTTTGTGTTTCACTAGAGACGGAGTTTCACCGTGTTAGCCAGGATGGTCTTGATCTCCTGACCTTGTGATCTACTCACCTCGGCCTCCCAAAGTGCTGGGATTACAGGCGTGAGCCACCGCACCCAGCCTACTTTTATTATTTTTGTTTGTTTGTTTGTTTGTTTGTTTTTGAGGTGGAGTCTCGCTCTGGTGCCCAGGCTGGAGTGCAGTGGCCGGATCTTGGCTCACCACAAGCTCCGCCCTCTGGGTTCACGCCATTCTCCTGCCTCAGCCTCCCGAGTAGCTGGGACTACAGGGGCCCGCCGCCATGCCTGGCTAATTTTTTGTATTTTTAGTAGAGATGGGGTTTCACCGTGTTGGCCAGGCTGGTCTCAAACTCCTGACCTTGTGATCCGCCTGCCTTGGCCTCCCAAAGTGCTGGGACCACAGGCGTGAGCCACTGTGCCCGGCCCCATTTAGTTTTTTGAGGAGCCTCCATCTGTTCTCCATAGTGGTGTTGCTACTTGACATTCCCACAGCAGTGTGTGCGGGTCCCCTTTCTCTACATCCTCGCCAGCATCCCTTATTCCCCGTCTGTTTGATGAAAGCCATTTTAACGGAGGTGAGATAATACCTCATCGTAGTGTTTTGATTTGCATTTCTCTGATGATTAGCGATGCTGAGCATTTTTTCATATACCTGTCGGTCATTTGTACATCTTCTTTTGAGAAATGTCTACTCAGGTCTTTTGCCCATTTTTAAATTGGATTAATTGTTGGCTCTTGTTTAAGCTCCTGGTTATGAATCCCTTGTTAGGTGGGAAGTTTGCAAATGTTTTCTCCCATTCTGTGGGTTGTCTCTTCAGTCTGCTGTTTCCTTTGATGTGCAGAGGGTTCTCAGCCTGGTGTGATCTCACTTGTCTATTTTTGCCATGGTTGCCTGTGCTTTTGGGGTCCTATCCAAAAAGCCTTTTCCTGGAACGATGTCCTGGAGCGCTTCCCTCATGTTTTCTTCCAGTAGTTTTATGGTTTCAGGTCTCAGTTTTAGCTTTAATGTGTTTGATTTGATGTCTGTGTATCGTAAGGGAGACCGGAGGGGTCTAGTTTCGTTCTGCGTGTCGTTATCTAGTTCCCCAGCACCGCTTATGAAAGAGACTGTCTTTCACCCACGTGCTCTTGGTTCGTTTTGTTGAAGATGAGCTGGCTGTAAATGTGTGATTTCTATCTGGGTTCTCTATTCTGTTCCATTGGACTGTGTGTCTGTTTTATGCCATTACGAGGCTGATTTGGTTGCTATAGCTTTGTAGCAAATTTTGGAGTCAGGTAGTGTGGTGCCCCTGTGGCTAAATCCTTGTATCTTATGGACAATTATGGACATAACAGTGTTTTGTCATCTTTCCACTTCTGTGTAACTCAGGGCTGCCTACTCGGTGATTCGGATTACTAGAATGTGGCCTCATGTCCCGAAAGCATTGTTCTTGGCCCTTGCTTCAGATTCCTGTGTGACTCCCTCCCGTGAATGCGGCTGCCACATGCACCTTCCGACACACCTGCACACACAGGCAGCCCGCATGCACCTTCTGCACACACCTTCCACACTCAGGCCACCCGCAGTTTCAGGGAAGAGGTTTGACATCATCAGATCACTGGACTTGTTAGCAGCTGCTGCTATTCTTGCTTTGAAAATATAGATTGCAAGGAGTTTAGTTTCAGTATCCTCAGCTGTAGGATTTTTTTATAAACGTGCTACATGACAAATATATAATTTTGTCACTGGAGATTAGACCTGGAGTTTTCAATAACTAGATTTTTAGGTTGCTTGTGTTACAGGTCCAATATGTATCCATAGCCTTATTCTAAAAGTGGATGTAGTAATAATTCACTACAAATTTGCTAGTATAGTGATTGATAATGATTATGTCTACCTTCCTTTTCCACTGGAAAAGGTGAGCTGGGAGGGTCTGCATGTCAAACATCTTTGCCTCCCGAGACGATTCTCCAGTAAGTGCTGAGATCGGAGGCTTGGAGTGTCCAGAATGAGATCCAACAAGAACTGAGCTGAGGCAGCCTCAAGAGGAGTGGAGTGCTGTGCCTTAGCACACCCCAGTTCCCATGGGTTCCTGATTTCTGCTCCAGAGGCAGGAGATCTGGCTCTCAACCTGATTTTTCTTTGCTCACAGAACTCATATCAGAGGTGATAGTTCCACATTTGTCTACAGTTAAGAAGACATGCCTGGCATTTAAAGCCTTTGGCTATGGTCCGTGAAAGTCTGTTGGCTGAAGTCCTGCCACATGTGCCTGCTGCTGTGACCCTGAGGATATCTGTCCATGGGGGTCAGCCCTCACTTCAAGTTTCATTCATACATTTGTGGCCCTCTTGGGCCAGACACATGACTAGAACCAAAGTTACAGAGTCGAAGAGACCCCATCTGAGAGCCCCAAACAGGCAGGACAACACAGCGAGGTGTCTGAGCACTCGTTCATGCTAGACTAGAGCTGAGCAGTCTCTCTTATGCCCTTGTCAAAGAGGATTACTCACCAGACACTTGTTCAAAATGGCAAGAAACACTATTCAAGACTATTGCAATAGGTTGGGTGTGGTGGCTCATGCCTGTAATCCCAGCACCTGTGGAAGCCCAGGTGGGAGAATCACTTGAAGCCAGGACTTCAAAACCAGCCTGGGTAACAAAGCAGGACCCCCATCTCTACAGTGTTTTTTTTTTTTTTTGAGATAGAGTCTCGCTCTGTCGCCCGGGCTGGAGTGCAATGGCCGGATCTCAGCTCACTGCAAGCTCCGC
>NW_012110918.1:19688269-19698626 GCF_000951035.1 Colobus angolensis palliatus
CCCGGGCTGGAGTGCAATGGCCGGATCTCAGCTCACTGCAAGCTCCGCCTCCCGGGTTTACCGCCATTCTCCTGCCTCAGCCTCCCGAGTAGCTGGGACTACAGGCGCCCGCCACCTCGCCTGGCTAGTTTTTTGTATTTGTTTGTAGAGACGGGGTTTCACAGTGTTAGCCAGGATGGTCTCAATCTCCTGACCTCATGATCTGCCTGTCTCGGCCTCCCAAAGTGCTAGGATTGCAGGCTTGAGCCACCACGCCCGGCCCTCTACAATGTTTTAAAAAATTATTTGGTGCAGTGGCACGCACCTGTAGTCCCAACTACGCAGGAGGCTGAGGTGGGAGGATCCTTTGAGCCTAGGAGTTTGAGGCTGCTGTGAGCTGTGATTGTGCTACTGCACTCCAGCCTGGTTGACAGAGCAAGAAGAAAAAGGCTATTGCAATAGGAGAGAGAGAGACTGAATTCAACTCTCAATACAACAGAGACAAGTGGGGATGGCCAATGAGCAGGGTGAGGGAGATGATGAAAAGTTGCTAGAGGAACTTGGTTAGATAGCAAGGGTGGGAAGATTCTCACTAAAGGACCTTAGCAGGGTTCCTTGCTAGCACTGAGCTCAGCAGGCCAAGGATGAGGCTTTATCACGGAGAAGGCTCAAAGGAGCCTGAGTGGAGTTTGGTCAAGGAGAGTGTCTTTGTCATCGTAGAAATGACTCATTTGATAGGTAATTAAGTAGGGGGTTCAGACAGGTCAAAGAACTTGCCAGAAAGAGGAAATTGTGTCCACGTGGCTGGTGGCTCACACCGGTAACTGACAGTGACTTACTCTTAGAAACTCAGAGTGTGCGTGTCTCTTTGAATCCGTGTGTGTGCGTGTGACTCAGTCTCTTCTGAATTTCTCTCCCGATCCCTGTCTCTCTCTGTCTTTCCTTGGGTTGGTGTTTCCCTCCTGCTGGCCTCTGGCCAGCTATTTCTGGAAGTGTCAGCTGCTCTGTCTTCCTGCCCCTGTCTACCCCTGTTTCTGACTCCCTTTCTTTCCCTTACAAAACCCTCAATGCAAATACCACTGTCTCTGTAACTGGCCACTGCCCATAACAAATCTTTTGCTTAGGTTGTGTTTCTTTGTAGGATAGATGATGTTCTGTGTGCTTGATTTTTACAAGATGAGCACAGTACCTTATGTTTCTTCTTTATTAAAAAAAAGAAAAAGCCAACTGCAAGATTAATGTCTCGTCAGGGACTGTGCCCCGCAGGAGCCTCTCCACAGGCAGCCCGAAGGAAAGTGGAGGGAGCTGCCTGCCCCTTTCCGCGGCCGGGGTGCCCACCCCAACCAGGCTGCCTCTGCCACCCAAGACAGAGGTTCTCAGATAATAAGTTATGGGGACAATTTCCAGAGACCACACCTGAAGCTGCCCACTCCCCAGAGGGAAGGCCCTGATTAATGGCCAACGAATTTCTCCTTAAGGCCCTGAAACTGCCTACTCAGAACCAAGCCAGTTTTTCTCGCCTGTCCTGTTTGGGCAGCCGGAGGAGGCAGCTAGAAACCCATTATGCAGCGGATGGGGGTAAGTGGAGGAGGGAGAGGTTGGGGGAGGAGTGGGGAGGAGGAGGAGGGAAACAGGGGACCCCAGGCTTTGGCTACGAAGGGGTCTGCCTTTCTACACCATTCCGGACGCTGGTGTCCACCACTGCCGCCTGGGCACGGGGAACAGAGACTCTGCCCAGTGGGAGGAGACAAGAGGTTTGAGGACCTCAGCTCATTCTCTTCGGTGTGTGCCTGGGGGAAGGTGCAGGTACAGCCGGTGGGGTAGGGTTTAAAAAAGGGACCCGAGTTTGGAGACAGTCGCCCACAGTGCACCACCAGCTCTCTGTGTGTCACAATCTTGCCTGTCAGGGACCACGATCCCACTTCACAGTTAGCAAATTGCAGCTCAGGCACATTCAGCAACTCGTCCAGCAACCCACCAGACAGTTACACCTTCAGGGTTGTCTGTGTCTGTTAAAGTCTAGTCTAGTTTTGGGTCTCAGAGCACCTTCCTAAAGCTGCCGTAAACCAGAAACGAAATTCTAAGCCCCACAGCCGATTGAATGGACCCCGCCTCAGGGCCAAGGGGATTCCAAAGAAACCTGAAAAACTAGTTCAGGCCATGATGAGAAGGAGTAGGGGCTGGACAGGCCTCATTATACCCTCCTCCCTTCTTTGGAATTTGGGCACAACTGACCAGAAATGACATTAAAACAGAGATCTTAAGACTGACAAGGCACTCTGTAGCAATAAGACACCAAATTCCAACCTGACACCAGAGTATAGCATCATATGACAGATAGAAGGCCGTGAAATCAATATTTTACCTCAAAATATATTTCTTTGACATATTTTGAAAAGGCCCTGCCAAGCTGTCTCTTGTGGGGACATTTACATTCTAGAGAGAACCGCCTTCCCTTTCCAGGTCGTCTTCTGACGCTGAAAAAACAGGCTGAGAGTCTGGCACCTGCCATAGGTCTGAACAGGAAACAGTTGCCATCTGTGGTCTCTAAGGGTGGCCCCCCATGAGACTTCATGTACGTAATAAGAACCTTGGTCTCCACGGTCTCTTACCTTAACACAGACACTCCTTTCTACTGACGGCAGGTCTGTAGATAATAATTCTTCCAACCAATTGACAATTAGAAAGTCTTTGACACTGTCTATGGCCTGGAAGCCCCATTATTTTGAATTGTCCTCTTTCCAGACCAAACCAATGCATGACTCCTGGGTGCTGACTGTAGTCTGACGTCTCCCTAAGGTGTACAAACCAAGCTGCAACCTGACTACATTGTACACATGTTCTCAGGGCCTCCTGAAGCGGTGTCACAGGCATTAATCCAAGAACACAACCAAGGTGAGTCTCAATCATTTTAAGAAATCTATTTGCCAAGGTTAAGAACACACCGGAGGAAAGAACACAGAACCACAGGGAAAACTGTGGTCCGTGCTTTTCCCAGAGATGGTTTGGGGACCTCAGTACTTAAAGGGGAAAAGTGTGGGTATTGGGGAAAGGGGAAGAAATGGGTAAATCAGAGGCAAGTGGTGCATTCTTTTGTCTTTGGTCAGTGTTCACCGAATACACATGTTACGTGCGATGGAGGTGGAGGCAGGGATGTAGCTTTTTTATCTTTGTGTAATATCTATCTTACTTGGGAACCAAATAGGAAGCAGGTTTGCGTGAGTCAGTTCCCAACTTGACTTTTCCCTTTGGCTCAGTGAGTCTGGGGTCCCAGGATTTATTTTCCTTTCACACAGGTCATGGTCCTTGCATTTGGCTCAGACTATTCAAAGCTTTTTCCAGAGTTTGGCTTTCCCTGCAGCACTGGGAATTGTGATCCAAAGCTTTTCCTGACGAAGCACAAAGTTGGAGAAACAAAACGCAAACTAAACAACAACAATCAAACAGAACAGAGTTGATCTGCTGTAGCTCAAGAGAGGATGCACCTGCCCCCACCGCCCCGTCCCTGGGCTCGGGTTTGCCTTGCTGACTTCTGCTGCCACCTGGTGCCGCACAGAGAAACTGAGATGAATCCACACCAGGCTCCTTCAGCCTCAGCTTCACGTCACCAGTGTAATGTGGGAAAGCTTTCCTCTCAGGAAAATGCACACATCCAACTTTGTGAAGATGCCCTTGGGGGTGCTTCAAGGATCCTAGATAAAGAACCCCCTTTCCAGAACATCCAAGAACCTAAGTTTTCGATCCGGAGTGGTGTCAGCATGACATTGATTTCCTGAGACCCAGAGGTGATGCACTGGCCTCCCATCCTCTGAAGTCACCCGGAACTGGGATGTGCTCAGGTTACGAAGCTGTCTCGAGGTGGGAACACAGTAATCCAAGAGCAGATCCCTGATTCTATAAAAATGTACTAGATGCAGTGGGGGCCTTTCAAATCAGCAGGGAAGGGCACCCAGAGAAACAGAAGGATAAACGGTGTTGGGACTGGGATAAATGCTCAGCTTTGGCCCAAATCTTAGTGACTTAAC
The DNA here is from genome assembly GCF_000951035.1 of Colobus angolensis palliatus. Taxonomy (NCBI): domain Eukaryota; kingdom Metazoa; phylum Chordata; class Mammalia; order Primates; family Cercopithecidae; genus Colobus; species Colobus angolensis. The sequence goes on from NW_012110918.1 coordinate 19,692,274, forward strand.
ACAAGCCTCACTTATTTGCTCACGATTCTGTGACTGGACCATTTGGTTTGGCTCACAGGGCAGTGACTGCGCTTGTCTTACCTGAGCAGACCTGCATGTCTGCGGTTAACTGGGATGGCAGAGACAGAGCGACCGTCTTCCTCCAGAGCGACTGTCTTCCTCCAGAGCGACTGTCTTCCTCCAGGAGGCAGCAGGTTGGCTCTGGCTCCTTCGTGGGGCAGCTGGTCTCCAGGGCAGCAAGAGAGACCAAGCCCCAGTGCACATTCCACAGCCTCTGTGCACGTCAGACTTGTTAATATCATTGGTCAGTGCAAGTCACACGGCCAAGCCCAGATCAAGGAGTGGAAAGATGGACCATATCTCCTCCTGGGAGAGGAGGCAAAGGAGGTAGGAGCAATATGTGGCCACTTATGTTTGTAATCTACCATGCTTAGCACTTTGAGAAAAGAATTAATTGAGAAACTTGCTTCAAATAGGGCATTCACTAAAATGAAGCCCCAATTGAAGTAAAACGTGTATGTAAAAAATGAAACTGTGACAGATTTTAAGGACAGTATTGGCAAATATTTCTGTGCTCCTGGAGGAGAAGACCCTTATTGGCACAACATGTCAGAAACCACAATGAAAGAACTATTTTAACTTGCATTCATAAAAATTAAAATTATTCCTTAAAAACATGGTGAATGAAATTAAAAGTCAAAAGGTAAACTAGAAAATTATTTACAACATATGTATCGGGAAGAGACAATACCCTTCAGACTTGAGAGTGTACATCAGAAAGGAAACAGCAAATGACATGATCCACACTTGATAAAGGACATGAAAAATAGCCAGCACTTGGTAGGTTTTCTGAATGAATAAGTAGCCAACAGCACATGAAAATGTGTCTAATCCATTTGTAAGCAGAGAAATGCAAATTAAAACAGTAAAGTGTCATTGTCACTTCCTGAATTGGCAAAGGGTTTTTTGTATTTTACTGACAGTGCTCAGTATTAGCAGTAAACAACAAATGGTGAGTAAATACGAGCTTCAGAACCTCAGGGAAATGATCTCCTCATTTCATCCTGTAGATTCCTTCCTACGTCCAGTGTCCGCTGAGCACCTACTTTGTGCCAGGCACAGCCTAAGCCAGAAGGTACAGTCTCCGCCGAGAAGGTGATATTTGCACAAAGACCTGAAAGGCCGGAGTGAACTGTGTGGATACCTGTGGGTACCCTCCAGGCAGAGAGGCAGCAATGTGGGTCCCAAGGTGGGACCACATCAGACACGTTCGAGGGCTAGCTGAGGGCGAGGTGGGGAGGAGATCAGAGGCGATGGGGGCTGGCTCTGCCGGCCAACACAAGCACTCCGGGTTTTCCTCCAAATGCTGTGAGAGCAGAGGAGTAACCTGGTCTGACTTGGGTGTGAGCAGCTCTCTCTGGTTGTTGTTCTCAAAAAAACCGAGGTGTCCAAGTGAAAGCTGAGATCCGTTAGGAGGCTGCCGCACAATTCAGACAAAATGGGTGGCGGGGCGGGGCACATTGGAGAAGCAATCGGATTTTGGATGTTTGGAGCTCCCCCAGTAAGATTTCCTGGAGAAGGAGATGACTTCAATCTTCTGGCCTGAGTAGCTGAAAGCATGAAGCGGTCCTTCGTGGAGCTGGGGAATCCACAGAGAAGCGGGTTTGAAGAGAGTGTCAGGAGCTCAGTTTCAGCCGTGGATGTTCGAGGAGAGGTGTTGAGCAACAGATAGAGACACAAGCCTGTGGTCCCAGGAAAAGGTCTGGGGGTCACTAGCCCACGGATGCAGTCACAGGCTGCATGGATCCCAGGAAAGTGAAGGTGGAAAGAGAAGAGCAGAGCACCAGGACGGACCGTGGAGCACCCTGGAGTTGAGAGCTAGTGGCCTCCAGTCAGGGCTGGGTCAGGGCCACTGTGAGTGAGCTGCCCCCAGCATGGGTCTGCTGTCTGGGATGGTTTATCTGCTTCTCACTTTACTGGTACCATGAGGCAGCTCCTGCTGTCTTCCAATTTGGTGTTTGTAAACTGAGGCATGAAAAGCAGGTGACAAGGATACCAGGAAGTGCACAGGTCTGAGTGGAAGATGGGGCTGTTTCCTCCCCAGAGCCTCCATAACCCTGGCCGTGGAGCACAACAGATTGCTACTGAGGTTTGGGAAGCAGGTAGGAGTGCCGGGGTCCTGAACCTCCTTGCCGGACCTGAAGGTTTCTGGCCCTTTCCCTTCTGACTTGCAGCAGGGAAACTGAGCAGAGGGGACCCTGCAGGGGCCTTCTGAGTATTCATGCAATTTATTCATTTGTTCTGTCATGTATTTTATCATTACAGGCATGCATGGTCATAATTTTTCTGTCTTTTCTAGATGAGAAGCTGAGATTGAGAGAAGTTACCTAATGGGCCACAGTCACACAGCTGGGAAGTGCAGAACCAATATTCACCTCAAATTCTAAGGTCTTTTCTGAACCCCATCTGCCCAACCCTTGTTATGGGTGAGGGCAGATCAGCGAATGGCAGAGCAGAATCCATTTCCAGGGGTGAGGAGTGTGCGTTCGGCTGGAGGGTGGGGCTGGAGGGTGAGGAGTGTGCGTTCGGCTGGAGGGTGGGGTGGGAGGGTCTGGTGGCTCCTGGATCCCCTGTGTGTCAGAGGTTGCAGAGGAAGGGCCCCCAGTGTGAGTGCACAACTAGCCCCAGCCTTAGGTCCCTGCTTGGGGAGAGGATGTGCAGAAGAGGATGACACCAGAAGGAGGTGTCCTTGGAGAGGGGCTGCTTGGAAGGAGGGGTGACAACTGAAAATCAGGGTCCGTGGGCATCCCTGCTTGTTTTGGAGCCATGGGCACTCAAATTATGTGATTTTATGAGGCTGTTGAAGAAAAAAATGTCCACAGGACCTAGAGGGCCTGGAAGACCCCAGCTCTCCGACTGGTGTTTGCTTCTCTGCCATCAGGGTCGGGAGGCCGTGCCAAGCATTGCGAGTTGCAGAGTCCGTGAGACAGGAGCACTCCCACCCCCTTGGGGCCTCTCCCAACACCACCACATGTTGACTGTATACCTGCAGCACAGTGGACAGCCTGCCTCTGCACACAGCCAGCATGTAGCTGGCTCCTTTCTTCTCCTGCTTGCATGCTTCCAAGCCTTCAAAACAAACTCATCTCCATGTTCTGTGAATTACTAATTTTTTAAAAAATGAAAAAAACAAACAAACTCATCTCTGAAGGTCCAGGCGATTTTTATGTTTTACAGAAGGTTTTGTGAAGAGATGACAGAAAGGATTATATCACTTCCACACAACAATAACTCCTCAAAAGCAACTTTTGGCCGGGTGTGGTGGCTCATGCCTGCAATCCCTGCACTTTCAGGGCCCGAGGCGGGAGGATCACTTGAGCTCAAGAGTTTGAGACTAGCCTGGGCAACATAGCAAGTCCCTGTGTCTACTAAAAATTAAAAAAAAAGAGCCAGATGTGGTGGCACACACCTGTAGTCCCAGCTACACGGAAGACTAAGTCAGTTGGATCACTTGAGCCAGGAGGTCGAGGCTACAGTGAGCCATGATCACACCACTGTACTCTAGCCTGGGTGATTAGAGTGAGACCCTGTCTCAAACTTTTTTAGCAGGCCGGGTGTGGTGGTTCATTCCCATAATCCCAGCACTTTGGGAGGCCGAGGTGGGTGGATCACTTGAGCCCAGGAGTTTGAGACTAGCCTGGGCAACATGGTGAAACCCCATCTGTACTAAAAATCAAAAAAGTTAGGTGTGCATGGTGGTGTGCATCTGCGGTCTTGGCTCCTCGGAAGGCTGATGTGGGAGGATTGCTGAAGACTAGGAGGTCGAGGCTACGGTGAGCCGCAATTGCACCATTGCACTCCAGCCTGGGCGACAGACAAAACCCTGTCTCTCTCTGTCTCTCTTTCTCTCTTTCTCTCTCTCTCTCACACATACACACACATAATTTATTTTTTTATTTTTTTATTTTTTTGAGATGGAGTCTCTCTCTGTCGCCCAGGCTGGAGTGCAGTGGCCCGATCTCAGCTCACTGCAAGCTCCGCCTCCCGGGTTTACGCCATTCTCCTGCCTCAGCCTCCTGAGTAGCTGGGACTACAGGCACCCGCCACCTCGCCCGGCTAGTTTTTTGTATTTACACACAATTTTTAAGTATCTCTTGTTTCTCCTAAAATTACCATACTACCTTTAGCTACCTCATTAAAATTCTAGTAGACATTTTTGTGGACATCAGCAAATTAATTATAAAATTTATATGGAAATGCAAAGGGTTTGGGTTTGGGGTCGGGTTAGGATCAGGGTTAGGGTCAGGGCTAGGGCTAGGGTCAGGGTCAGGGTTACGGTGAAGGTTTTAGGGTTAGGGTTCGGGTTCGGGTTCGGGTCAGGGCTAGGGCTAGGGCTAGGGTCAGGGTCACGGTCAGGGTCAGGGTCAGGGTTCTGGTTCAGGTTCGGTTTAGGGTTAGGGTTAGGGTTAGGTTTACGGTTTAGGGTTAGGGCTAGGGGCTACAGCTAGGGCTAGGGGCTAGGGCAATTGCAAATTCAGCTGCTCAGGGTGTAGTGTTGTGTTTATTAGCTTTCAACAAAGCTAATCCCAAGTGCAGGCTGCTCTGCGACCTTTTAGAGGGAAAGCACATTTTGTTGATTGTATCAAGGCCTGTGATGGTATCAGAGGTAATCTGCATAAAGCTACTTTGTTGGCACAGGCAGTTGCAGGACTGAGAGTGGATAAAGGAAATACTCTGTTTCCTGGAGCTTATTTTAACTGTGGGAAGCATGGTCATACTAAAACAGAATGTAGAAATAATCAGTGAGTCAGCCCACCAGATAGGGGAAAAAAGAAAACTGCTGATCTGGAAATATGTCCAAAATGTAAAAAAGGAAAACATTGGGCTAATCAGTGTCACTCTAATTTGATAAAGATGGGAACCCGATTTCGGGAAATGCTGTGGGGACCGTCCCAGGCCCCATTCCAAACCAGGGCATTTCCAGCTCAGGCCATTCCCTCATCCCTGTACAATGTCTGTCCGCCACCACAGCCGGCAGTGCCACAGTAGATTTATGCTGCACAAAAGCTCTGAGCCTTCTGCCTGGGGAACTCCTGCAAAAAGTTCCAATAGGGGTCTGTGGACCCTTGCGACTGGGGATGATAGGATTACTTCTAGGAAGGTCTAGTTTAAATTTAAAAGGAGTACAAATACATACAGGAGTCATTGATTTAGATTACAATGGGGAAATTCGACCTGTTATATCTACGTCTGTTCCCTGGAAAGCAGAGCCAGGAGAGCGTATAGCACAGCTCCTGATTATGCCATATGTGGAAATGGGGAAAAGTGAAATTAAGATGGAGATGGGCAGAGGCTGCAGGAAACATGTGCACCCCCTGTAAACGCTTTTATTCATGTTTTCATTACTCATTTTTCTTACAGTGTTAAATTAGTAAAAATAGTATTGAAAAATTGAAAAGTAGGCATATTAAAACTTGCAACATTATTTAAGTTTAAATATATTATTTGTACCTCATCAATGTTTTTTATTTTGTTGAGAAAGTCTAAGGTTAATTGGCAGCATATTTTTAATAGTAGATAGAATAATGTCTGTTTTATAAACATTGACATCCTACATTACATGTGTGAACCCTGAAAATCAGAGACAGGTCTCAGATTTTTTAGAAAGTTTATCTTGCCAAGTTTGAGGATGTGCCCATGATGCCTCCGCAGGAGGTCCCGACAACACGGGCCCAAGGTGGTCGGGGCCCAGCTTGGTTTTACACACTTTAGGGAGACGTGAGACATCAATCAATGTGTGAGAGATGTACCTTGGTTCACTCCAGAAAGGTGAGACAACTTGAAGAGAAGGCCAGACCGGGAGCTTCCAGGTCATAGGTACGTAAGAGACAAACGGTTTCATTCTTTTGAGTTGCCGGTTACCCTCCCCCGATGAGGCACTCAGATACGCATTTCTCTCGGTGAGCAGACGGGTGACTCTCAGAGGGAGTCCTGTGTTGGAGACAAGCATTCTGACCTGTATCTGATTGCAGGAGCTTTCAGGAAAGCATCAGTGGGAAATAATATCTAAATGACAAAAGGTATGAAATGGCTGTGATGAAAGATCTGATGAGAGTTCATTATACCACAACTAACAAAGATATCTGATTTTTTTTCTGTGGCATAGAACATTTAAAATAATAACTAGAATTATGACTCATAACTCTATACCAGCACATAGCATGAATAAGGAGGACGTTGACAAATTTCCAGGAATTTTATATAATTTCTGAAAACATAACATTTTACCCATACAAATATAACACAGGGAAGGTTAGGTATCTCTTTTTATTTGTATATTTTGTATGGTTTTC
>NW_012110918.1:19698753-19701503 GCF_000951035.1 Colobus angolensis palliatus
TTTTTTTTTTGGTTTTTTTTGTTTGTTTGTTTTTTTGAGACAGAGTCTCACTCTGTCCCCCAGGCTGGAGTGCGGTGGCATGATCTCAGCTTACTGAAAGCTCCACCTCCTGTGTTCATGCCATTCTCCTGCCTAAGTCTCCTGAGTAGCTGGGACTACAGGCGCCTGCCACCGTGCCCAGCTAATTTTTTGTATTTTTAGTGCAGACATGGTTTCTCTGTGTTAGCCAGGATGGTCTTGATCTCCTGACCTCACGATCCACCCATCTTGGCCTCCCAAAGTGCTGGGATTGTAGGTGTGAGCCACAGTGCCTGGCCTGTTTCTAGTAGTTTTATTTATATATATTGATTATAATTTTAATATTTTTATTTTCCAGAGAAAACTAGGACATAGACCGTTTTAAACTGTCATATGTTAGCATTCTGTAGTAGATTAGAAAATGTATGAGTATACCATCTCCCAACATCGGGATGTGTTTTCCCATAGTACATATGTTTCTCATAGTACACAGTACAGTGTGGTAGTTTCTCATAGTACATAGTACAGTGTGGTAGGCAAAAACATGTTTATTAACAGGCCAAAATATCTAGTTTCTCTGTAAAAATAAGAAGCCAAAAGTATATAAACTTGAATTACTTATGTCCAGTACGTAATCTTTTAGTGTTGTATCTTATTTGTAGATGATCTAGATATTTAATGGAAATATTTTACTTAGCTTAACTTTAAGGTTAAAAATTACCAAAAGTATTTTGGAAACTACTATTAGGCAGATTTACAGTAAAAAACTTATTATTGAAATAATGTTTTTCGCTTTTCACAAGATGGCACCAAAAGCGAAGAAGGAAGCTCCTGCCCCTCCTAAAGCCAAAGCCGAAGCAAAAGCTTTAAAGGCCAAGAAGGCAGTGTTGAAATGTGTCCACAGCCCCCCCAAAAAAGAAGATCTGCACGTCACCCACCTTCCAGCGTCCCAAGACACTGCGACTCCAGCCCAGATATCCTGGGAAGAGCGCCCCCTGGAGAAACAAGCTTGACCACCATGTTATCATCAAGTTTCCACTCACCACTGAGTCAGCCACGAAGAAGATAGAAGACAACAACATGCTTGTGTTCACTGTCGATGTTAAAGCCAACAAGCACCGGATCAAACAGATTGTGAAGAAGCTCTGGGACGTGGATGTGGCCACGGCCAACATCCTGATTCAGCCTGGTGGAGAGAAGAAGGCATATGTTCGACTGGCTCCTGATTACGATGCTTTGGATGTTGCCAACAATCTTGGGATCATCTAAACTGAGTCCAGCTGACTGATTCTAACTAGATGTATATCTTTTCACCATAAAAAAAGGAAATAATGTTTTTCATAAGAATGATGACTTAAAATCTTAAAGCTTATAGATTTGATTCTAATTATCTAGTAAGTATAATATTAGCTTTTTGTAAGCACTCAAGCAGAATAGAAACTTGTTTGTTGACCGGGCACGGTGGCTCACACCTGTAATCCCAGCACCTTGGGAGGCCAAGGTGGGTGGATCATGAGGTCAGGAGATCAAGACCATCCTGGCTAACACTGTGAAACCCCGTCTCTACTAAAAATACAAAAAAAAAAAAATTAGCTGGGCATGGTGGCAGGTGCCTGTAGTCCCAGTTACTTGGGAGGCTGAGGCAGGAGAATGGCATAAACCCAGGAGGTGGAGCTTGCGGTGATCCAAGATTACACCACTGCACTACAGCCTGGGTGACAGAGAGAGACTACATCTCAAAAAAAAAAAAAAAAACAAAACACTTGTTTGTTTTATATTTAATAGTGATAACTCTGAAGACATAGTTGTTTTATTACACGAAAAATATTAAATTTATCTTATTTAACTAAGTTGTATCCAAATTGCGTTAACTTGAAAAACATTTGGATCGGTTCCTATATTTCTAGGAGTTTGGGGAATATTTATTTATAAATGATTATTTTTTTCCAAGCCAAGTTAGAATAGAACACTTTTAGAGGATTTTATAAATGAATTTTGCAATGCTATCCAGAGTGAAGAAAAATCACATACAAAGAACATACATTAATAGACATACAAACACAAATAGAGATCTCATAGCTTTCATCCTGAAATTTTAGCCACGAATCAGGCATAAATATTCTGATGGTTAATTTTAGACGTCTGCTTGATTGGATTAAGAGATACTAACATAGCTGGTAAAGCACAGTTTCTGGGCATAAGTGTGAAGGTGTTTCTGGAAGACACTGAGATAAGGAAGATCCACCCTGACCCAATGTGGATGGGCACTGATATGGTTTGACACTGTTCCCACCCAGATCTCATCTTGAATTGTAGTTGCTATAATCCCTACATGTTGTGGGAGGGACCTGGTTGGGGACGATTGAATCATGGTGGTGGTTACTGCCATGCTGTTCTCATGATAGTGAGTGAGTTCTCATGATCTGATGGTTTTATGGCTTAGCACTTCTTACTGCTACCATGTGAAGAAAGACATCTTTGCTTCCCCTTCTGAGGCGCCTCCAGCCATGTGGAACTGTCAGCTCATTAAACCTCTTTGTTCTTGGCCGGGTGCGGTGGCTCATGCCTGTAATCCCAGCACTTTGGGAGGCCAAGGCGGGTGGATCACGAGGTCAGGAGATCAAGACCATCCTGGCGAACACAGTGAAACTCCGTCCCTACTGAAAATACAAAAAAATTAGCCGGGCATGGTGGCGGGCATCTGTAGTCCCAGCTTCTAGGGAGGCTGAGGC
>NW_012110918.1:19701988-19704538 GCF_000951035.1 Colobus angolensis palliatus
GTCTGTCGACATATATCCTACGGATTGTGCCTTTCTGGGGAACCCTGACTAATGTGATGACAATAATACAAAATTCACTAGTTTATATGGAAGATTTGGTTTTTGTCTTTACCCCATTTGATGTTTGTATTATAACTGTGTTTCTGGAAAATGGAACAAGTTTTTATCTTCTTCATATGAGGGCTAAAGCTTTTTTCTCACCAGTATTTTTGGAGATTTTTAAGACTTTCAAGATTTTCTTTTGACATATAATCTTATGAAGCTGAGAATTAAATTTTTTTTTTCTATTTTATTTTTCAGCCTCAGGTGTTTGCTTTTGCAGATCCCTGAGCACATTGAGAGCCTCCAAGGCATGGAGTGGGGTGCCTAAAGTTTCAGTGATTATAGGGAGTTGAGAGACTCAGTTAGGAAAGGAAAGGTCTAAAGGAGGCAATTTGGAAGATCAAAATTTTCTCAAAAGAACCATTAAAGTTCTAAATAATTCTTGGTAAAGTCATGCAAACAGGAAAGGAAGTAGACAGAATTAGTTCCATATTGGTGGAACACACAGTCAGCAGAGGTTTGAGAAGGGAGAATTTAGTCAACTGAGAAGTTCCCATGAAAGGAGCAAGACCAAGATCACAGGCACACCATGAAACAAAAAGCCAGGAATAACTTCCAACCCAAGAGGAGAACAGAGAGGCCTCAAAACCAAAGCTAGGATAAGAAACTTCTAGCCCAAGAGTTACCTTTCAGACAAAGAAGCCTGAGATTCCAACCCAGCTTCACAGAGTACTCACTCAAAATGTTACTCAAACTGTAGGCTTTTTAATGACTTAGGCATGCACGTAAAAGGCATTCCCTAAGGTGGCACAGAAGATGGAGCCTCCATATCCAAAGAGAGCCAAGGAGAAAGAAAGACTCCTGTTGCCAGAGTCAGTGGGCAAAGGCAACAGAGAAAGAGACGAGGGTCTTTATGGGAAGAGACCTTTGCAGATTTAGACTTATACAAACTCTTGAGAACTGGCAGGATGACAACCATAAATGGGGTACCAACATTTCTACTCATTGGATTACAAGTTCTCAGGCATCCAAACTGATTAACAAAATGGAGATTTCTAGGGCTTCCGTGGGAGAGTATGGAAGGTCTTTTCGATCTTTTTAATGCTGTCAAATGAAGAATGATGAGCTTCATAAATTTGGAAAGGAGAGATTTCATTATGTTTTCGTTTTTTTGAGTCGGAGTTTCACTCTTGTTGCCAAGGCTGGAGTGCAGTGGAGTGATCTTGGCTCACTGCAGGCTGCACCTCCCAGGTTCAAGCGATTATCCCGCCTCATCCTCCCTAGTAGCTGGGACTACAGGCATGCGCCACCATGCCCAGCTAATTTTTGTATTTTTAGTAGAGACGGGGTTTCACCATGTTGGCCAGGATAGTCTCAATCTCTCGGTCTCAGGTGATCCACCCGCCTCGGCTTCCCAAAGTGCTTTGATTACAGGCATGAGCCACTGCACCCAGTGAGAGATTTATTTCCTATAAAGGGTTGCAGCCTGCAGGATAGTCCTGACAGGCTAGGAAGCATAACCTCCAGCCAGAAGTCAGAAAAAGACACCTCAAGGGAGAGGTAAAGGAAATAGTAATTTATACTGAGTGGCGTGGCCAAATACACATATTTAATAAGCTTTAGGAGGAGTCATGCATATTTCTGAAAGGAGAAATGCATGCATGCGCAATTGAGTTTCTTGCTTCTTCATGGGTCCAATGTACAAAAAAATGGCAGTGTTAGCATGATCCCAGGGTGGAGTTTTCAGCCCTCTGACATTAAAAGGTGTAGGAGAGGATATGAAAATTCGCTCTGTGCATCCTGTGTACGCTGTCCAGAACCTCTCCATCATGGGTGGTCTCCTATCAGGCAAGAGAGGAGAGGCAGCTTCAGGCAGTTGATTGAAATCAGTGGTGGAGTCTTTTGAAAGGCTTGTTTCTGTTAAATCCTTAGGTAAGAAAGCCTCATCATGGTTAGCAAAGGAGGGGGTATAACGAGGTGTATCTGACCCCTGTCATCCCATCCTGCCCAACTTGTAATAGGGGAGGAAAAATAATTTTCTCTCTACCTTTACGGAATTCTAAGATGGGACCCTCTGTAAATCCGAGAACTCAGTTTTGAAAGTCACTCTGGGATCCCCTCAGCCAAGAGTGGGTCTGCTCAGTCATTTGGGAGCTTAGGATTTCATTTTCATTTATCAGTGCTAATGGGAATGAGTAGGCTGTCTTCCTGGCAGCTGAATTGGAAAGAAACTCCTTGGATGGGGTTAATGGCAGCAGTATTTTCTAGGAGCTCTGCTTTAATTAGATAAAGTAAGTTCTGGTAAGATTTCTTTCTTTATCTTCGGTATCTCATCGCAAATGTTTTCATTTAAATAATCTTTATAACAATTCTTTTTTCTTTTTTTTTGAGACAGAGTCTTGCTCTGCTGCCCAGGCTGGAGTGCAGTGGCACGATCTTGGTTCACTGCAAGCTTCGCCTCCCAGGTTTATGCCATTCTCCTGCCTCAGCCTCCTGAGTAGCTGGGAC
>NW_012110918.1:19705584-19707798 GCF_000951035.1 Colobus angolensis palliatus
GGGACATATTTTGGCGTGGCATATCTGGTGTTACACACTGTCTTCCACGAGCAATGAAAAGAGTTCTTGTTTTTCCTCCAGCAATTTGTCATTTTTTTAGAGTTTAGCAGTTCCAACAGATATAGATCAGCTGTGCTATCTCATGGTGGTTTTCAGTTCTCTAGTACATTGAGCATCTTTTTGTATGTTTACTCGCCGTCTGTAGATCGTCTTTGGTGAGGTGTCTGTTCAGAACTGCGTGCACTTTTAATTGAGCTGTTTAACTTATTGTTTAGTTTCAAGAATTTTGTATATATTTTGAATACAGATTCCTTCCAGATTCCTTCTCAGATCTGTATTTTGCAAAATTTTTTTTCAATATGTGGCTTGTCTTTTTGTTCCCTTAACAAGGTCTTTTCCAGAGTATAAACTGTAAATATTAAGAAATCCAGATTGTTATTTCTTCTGCATATATCAACCTTGTGTGTCATTTGCTAAAATTCATTACCAAACCCAAAGTCACATAGCTTTTCTTCCATAGTTTCTTCTAGAAATTGTATAGTTTTGCATTTTTAGTGTAAGGATGATTTTGAGTGATTATTCGTGTAAGTTGTAAAGTTTTCATCTACACGCATATCATTTCCTATGGTTTCCAGTAATCGTTCCCTCACTATTTTTGGGAAAGACACAGGGTAGTGGGCTCTGTTAGAGCACATAGATGGCTAGACATGAAGAGGAGGGGAAGCTCCTGAAAAAGGGAAAGTCTGGGAAGGCTCACCTGGAGGGACCACGAAAAATTCCCATTTAGTGGCATCTGTAATACTGGAGTGGACGGGCACTTGTGAATTGTGGGTAGGAGGGAGAAGAGATACCTATGCAGAAAGAAACACCCTAGGAATCCTCTTAAGATGCCCCAGTCATCATTCACTCTGCAGTAATAATGTCACAATATTGCTAGCTACATGCTGATAAGCACAAAGGGGACATTCTTAAAAGAAGCCTGGCACCATAAGTACAGATTAGGGCAGAGAAGCACATTGAAAAGAGATAGACGCAGTAGGTAGAAATGTGACCACTGTCAGCCTGCCTGGGATAGCGGGAAGGAGCCTGGTGCCAGAGTGGATTCGGATCGATCACCACACACGTGCCTCAACCAACAGCGAGGAGGTCCCACAAGCGGGGCAAGTCGGGGACCTAAGGCAGTAGCAGGACAAGCAGACAAAGAAAAGAGGCGGAGACTTGAGACAGAGGCAGGAATGTGAAGAAGTCCAAAATAAAATTCCCAGCACAGGACTCTTAGGCTGCTTTCCTGCACGATGAGCCTACTCCTATTTTTCTACAATAAGCTCTTCACACTGTATTTTTTTGAATGAAGTTATCTGCCATCTTTGTATTGCCTCTTGGTGAAACTCTTTCTTCCAAGTTCGACAAGAACTGGGACATCAATTTCCGGAACCGATGGAGCTTAATAACTGGCGCTCTGACTTTAAGTGGTGCAGGAGGCGGCGTTTAGGGGGCGCCAGCCGTCACACCTGGAGCAAGAGGGCCCTGCATAGTCCCCATCTGCCTGCAGGTGGTGGGTTGCGAGGACACTGCCAGTAAGAGGGCCCGGCAGTGTCCCCAGCTTCCAGCAGGGGGCGTACGAGGAGTATACTGTGAGCAAGAGGATCCTGCAGTGTCCTTATCTGCCAGCAGGTGGCGCACGGGCACCACACCATGAGCAAGAGGACCCTGCAGTGTCCTGCCTGGTTGGCAGCACGGGGCATGCTGCCACCCCACTGTGAGCAAGAGAATCCTGCAGGGCCCCCAGCGGCCAGAAGGGGGCCTGCCCCCACTACAAGGCAAGCAAGAGGGCTCGGCAGCGTCCCCAGCTGCCAGCTGGGGAGCCAGCCACCACTGGACTTGGAGCAAGAAGGCCGGGCAGTGTCCCCAGCTGCCAGCATCGGGAGTGCTGCTACTACACTGTGACCCAGAGAGCCCTGCAATGTCCCCAACTGCCAGCAGGCGGCGTGCCGTCACTATACTGCGAGCAAGAAGGCCCTGCAGTGTCCCAGCGCCAACGGGGCGCTGGCCACCACTGTAAGAAAGATGGCCCTGCAGTTGCTCTAGTCGCCAGTAGGAGGCGCACTGGCACAGCACCGGGAGCAAGAGGGCCCTGTAATGCGCGGCTGCAAGCAGGGCACACCCGAGCGCGGCTTTTCAGGTTACTGATGTTCCGCCCCTCTCTGCGCCGTT
>NW_012110918.1:19715013-19715325 GCF_000951035.1 Colobus angolensis palliatus
TTCGCTGGCGTGCGACTCTGCGCCTGCACCGCCTCGGGGGTGTGCCTGTGCGAGGGTGGAGTTGTATTGTTCTCAGCAGAGACCCGGAGAGCATCACGAGAGCGGAACTGTGTTCTCGTTTGCGCAGACCTCGGGGGTACCGCGAAGGCGGAGGAGCGTTCTCCTCAGCCCAGGTGCGGACGTGGGGTGGACCGCGAGGGCGGAGCTGCGTTCTGCTCAGCACAGACCCGGGGTACACCGCGAAGGCGGAGCAGCGGTCTCCTCGGCACAGATCTTGGCGGCACAGCCTCGTTTTGGGACAACTCGGGGCTG
>NW_012110918.1:19715935-19716257 GCF_000951035.1 Colobus angolensis palliatus
AGGGTTAGGGTTAGGGTTTTAGGGTTAGGGTTTAGGGTTTAGGGTTAGGGTTAGGGGTTTGGGTTAGGGTTAGGGTTAGAGGGTTAGGGTTTAGGGTTGGGGTTAGGGGTTAGGGCTAGGGGCTAGGGGCTAGGGCTAGGCTTAGGGTTAGGGTTAGGGTTTTAGGGTTTTAGGGTTAGGGTTAGGGTTTTAGGGTTAGGGTTAGGGTTTTAGGGTTAGGGTTAAGGGTTAGGGCTAGGGCTAGGGTTAGGGCTAGGGCTAGGGTTAAGGGTTAGGGTTAGGGGTTAGGGTTAGGGCTAGGGCTAGGGCTAGGGTTAGGGTT
>NW_012110918.1:19716307-19716903 GCF_000951035.1 Colobus angolensis palliatus
TTAGGGTTAGGGTTAGGGTTTTAGGGTTAGGGTTAGGGTTTTAGGGTTAGGGTTAAGGGTTAGGGCTAGGGTTAGGGCTAGGGCTAGGGTTAGGGGTTAGGGTTAGGGGTTAGGGTTAGGGCTAGGGCTAGGGCTAGGGTTAGGGTTGTTAGGGTTAGGGTTAGGGTTTAGGGTTAGGGTTCAGGGTTAGGGTTTAGGGTTAGGGTTTAGGGTTAGGGTTAGAGGGTTAGGGTTAGAGTTAGGGTTAGGGTTAGGGTTAGGATAGGGTTAGGGTTGTTAGGGTTGTTAGGGTTAGGGTTAGGGTGTTAGGGTTAGGGTGTTAGGGTTAGGGTTAGGGTGTTAGGGTTAGGGTGTTAGGGTTAGGGTGGTGTTAGGGTTAGGGTTAGGGTGTTAAGGTTAGGGTGTTAGGGGTAGAGTTAGGGTGTTAGGGTTAGGGTTAGGGTTTAGGGTTAGGGTTAGGTTAGGGTTAGGGTAGGGTTAGGGGTTAGGGTTAGGGGTTAGGGTTAGGGTTTAGGGTTTAGGGTTAGGGTTAGGTTTAGGGCTTAGGGTTCTGGTTAGGGTTAGGGGTTAGGGTTAGGGGGTAGGGTTAGGGGTTA
>NW_012110919.1:0-15094 GCF_000951035.1 Colobus angolensis palliatus
CGCCCAGGAAGATAATGCAGCCTACAGCGCAGGCGCAATTCCATGCCCGGGAAAAATACCAATTAATGGCGCATGCGCAATTGTAATTTGAGAAAACACAGCCCCCCGTCACTGCCCTAGCCCAACCTCTTCCCCTGCCAGCCTATATAAGGCATTGCACTGCCACCATTAAACGAGACTTGATCAGGCTATTTGTCTTGTCTCCATTTCTCGTGTTTTCTTGTCTCCTCCATTCCCACTCCCCCTTCCAGGGTCCGTTCGACTGTCCTGCAGGACGGGACACCTAATACTGTCACTTTAGGATTAGGATTTCGGCACATGAATTTTGAGGATACACACATATTTGGACCATAGTATTAAACCTAAAGATAGAGACCTCAGGGTTTTTCTGTCCCTGAAACCACTTGTTTATAGTCTAGGGTGGTAAAATAAAAACCCTGCCCTCTTCTCCACAAAAATAATTTTTTTTTTCCATTCCAGAGTAAAGTATTTCTTTCTTCCTCTTTCCAGAACAAAACATGGATGGATGTCCCATAAACTTCCAAACTTTATAACTTCAGAGCTCTTCTTCTCCTGTAGAGCCAACACCACTGCACATGCAATGACATCAAGCTCTCATTGTGTTGCTTTGTGAGAACATGGCATTCAAAACCTAGTCAGATATAAAGTTATATATATATTACACACCTCACACATGTGTGCATGCACATATACACACATAAATATAGGTATATATACACCAACATATATACATATCATGGCAGGCTAACTTTTTAGCTTACAAATAGGATGCTATCTCAGATCTTTCAGTTTGGACTTAGCATGTTGAGTGTACTTGCTTGGAGGAAAGAGGAATAGGTAGCGTGAACTGTGTGGTTTTGTTTTCTATTCAGATACTTTGAGGTCAGAGGTCACACACCAAACTAAACTGCCCAAAGGAAGCATTGTGAGACATCGGGCACATGCACGGCAGTGTCTTCCAGGCTCAGGTAAGGCAATACATTTATCATTGAGCAGCAAAAGATGATATTCTCCTTATTTCTGTACGAAAGCCAGACCATTCTGGTTTCTCAAAACAGAACAACTACGGCACATTTGAATACCGCATGTTTGAAAAAGACATTTTTTTCCAGCCTTTTACAGAAAGACCAGGGTTGTATAAAGACTAGGGATCTTGCCTGCTGCCTGCAAATTTCTGGCAGCCCTGACTTCCCTGGTTTCTGACCTGCCACCTGTCCATGAATTCTCTCTCCCTGCTGAGTCCCTCTCGATGATTACTGCCTTTGAATTTTGGTTGCCTTTCACTTTATTTCTCCTGGGGCTATGGATTCTTGAGTGTTCTCTCCTTGGCTTCAAGTACTGCATTGCACCACTACCTCCATTCCAATGCTACACCCTGCTTCCACCCCATGCAGAGTGCAGCGCCCTGGGCTTTGGCTTGTCCAGTAGGAGGCGCTATGCAGAAATTACTAAGTGAGATTGTGTGTCTGGCTAGCAGTGCCTTGCTAGGTGACAAAGGCCAAGCCACTTACCTATCTGAGCTTCAGTTGTCTCATTTATTTAATCCAGCCTCAGGAACTGGATTAAACAATAAAGAGGCCATTGTTTTGCCTCAGATAATTGATGACGGGTTTGCCAAAACAAATGCAGCTACTGTTACTTCAATACACAACAAACTAAGCTGCATCATGAGCTATTAGACTCTCACTTACACTGGGAAAGAGGGAGATTCCAGGAGAGTGAAGAAGAAAAATAATAGCAGAGAGAGGAGAGGAGTTGAGTGCACCAAGAAAGAACATCAATGTTTCAAATCACATCTTGAGCTGTCCATTTTTTCTCAATAGTTTCCCTTAGGCCAATCACCAACTTGCCTTGAGAAGTGAATTGGGTCCATGGCAACAAGAAAAATTATACCTGAGGAAAATTTTGCAAAGCTAAACCCAAGAGAAGCAGTGCCAAGCAAACACTAAATATTTGCAAAAGCGTTTTATTCTGCCCGTGGTAATTTCCTGAATATATATTGCAAGATCGATGCCCTCTATACCTCCTCTAACTACCATCCTCACCGTGTTCCATTGTAGAAGGATCTTAAGTCATACAGACCCCAAAATTCTGTTCTACAGAATATCAACATCTACAAAAATAGGTTAATATATAATTCCATGGGTGGGGAAAGGATTCTGTGATAAAAGATGCTGAAAAATGCTAAAGTTTTTGGGATTCACAATGCACCTTAGCCCACTAAAGAATCTGAAAAGACTTTCAGGGAAAAACTTGTATAACTTCTCTGGGTTCCTTATATGCTACTAGATCGCTAGAACTCTTCCATTTCACAGGAACATATATTTTGGGAAATTTTATTGCGGATGCTGTATTAATTTTCTAGGGTTGTTTTAACAAATTAGCAACAATTGGGTGGCTCAAAACAACAGATATTTATTCTGTCACAGTTCCGGAGCCCGGAAGTCTCAAACCAAAGTGTTGGCAAGCGCACACTCCTTCCAAACACTAGGGAGGAATCCATTCCTTGCTTCTTCCAACTTCTGATGGCCCCAGAGGCTCCTTGGCTTGCGACTGCACCACTCAAACTTCTGCCTACATGGTCGCATTGCATCCTCCTCTTCTGTTTGTCTCCACTTATCAGAATACATGCAATTGCATCTAGAGTCCTCTCAGATAATCCAGGATAAGCTCCTTGTCTTCAGATCCATTTAAGGTCATATTTCCTCTTAACATGTAAGGTTATATTCACAGGTTTCAGGAGTTAGGGAGCAGACATATGTTTTTAGTGACCACCATTTCACACACTACACATGTTAACTGATAAACATCAAAATGATAACTTCAACTTGATTCAATTTAATTCTACTCAGCCATAATCTGATGAGCCCATAGTATGTCCCAAACACTGTCTTAGGCCACATCATAAAATGATTCAGAGCCTAATTATTACCCATAAGCAATTTACATCCCAGTGGAGGAAATGGACATGGCAGTGGATTAATACCCTGCAGAGTGACAGGTGCTTATAAAGTTACAATCAAAGCAGAACTGAGGAAGGGATTACTTCTTCCTAGGGAAATAGGGAGAGTTTTCCAGAGGAGGAGATGATTCCGTTGAGATTTGAAGAATGAG
This sequence comes from Colobus angolensis palliatus, assembly GCF_000951035.1. Taxonomy (NCBI): domain Eukaryota; kingdom Metazoa; phylum Chordata; class Mammalia; order Primates; family Cercopithecidae; genus Colobus; species Colobus angolensis. Next base: position 3,136 of record NW_012110919.1, read on the forward strand.
TAACAGTTTCCCAGGCAGAGTACCAAGGGAATTTCAGGTGGAAGAAACACCATGGTCAAACATACAGATCATGGTGATAGAGGAAACTTGTGAAGATAAAATGAAAAAATGCATGCAAAGCTACTAGCACAGTACCTGGCACTCAGTAATGTTACCTGTTTCTCTTAAACTAAAGAGGGTAGAAGCAGGAGATGAGACTGAAGTCTTAGGCAGGCACCAGACTGTTCTAAACTTAGTTTGGTGTATTTGTGTCTTTGCGTGTATCCATATGAACATGGAACAGGGCCATAGAGAGGAACTTAGAGAAGGTTCCATAAGAATGAGGTTTAGAAAATTACGTATGCAAATAGAAATAAAAACCAGTAAACTTCAGCCAATAGACAGTTATTTTGGAAGAAAAAGAACGGATTTAGTCAATAGCTAGATGGTTGGTTGACTGAATTTATTCACTAAAGCAAACAAACACACACACACAATAGCCTGCAGATACTTCCACAGTAATTGGGGAGCAGTTGCATCACTTACATGGGACTTAATTTTTTTGGTCATGCCTCAGTACATGCTCTCAAAAGCCACGTGGAACAGTGTTATACCCAGTGTTGAGGGCCTGGCACTGGAATGGCACTTTAGAATGCTTGTTTCTAGTAATAGTCTCCACCTTGATGAATGGCCTTATTTTAATGACATTGGCATGTTGGCCGGGATGGAACTGGAGCTGGGTCTGCCAACTTCTGTTGCCAGTGAGACATTTCTCACCTGGTAACCATCATTTGCAAGGGCCTGGAGTTCACGAAGCTAAATTTTGACACAAACAACTGAGTTTTCCCATGAGTCCTTGGGTGACCTTTTAGGTCTCAGCTCAAATTTTATTTCCTCAGAGATCTCCATTCCATCTAAAATAGCTCCACTCTGAGCCCAGTTTATCTTTACTACTGCACCCTGTGCTTTACCCAAACTACACCTATCACAGTCTGTAATATCCGGTTCATTCATGTTTCCATGTGTTTATTTTTACTTTCTCATCTTCTACTAGAATGTAAATTCTGAGGCCAGTACCTCCTCTGTCTTGTTCAACTTTATAGTCCCTACACATAGAATAGGACCTGGCATACTTGTTGGTCAATAAATATTTCTCAAATAAATGAGTGAATGAAGAATGGAATCAGAGAATAATTAAACTGGTAAAGGGGTCAGAATGGATGCTATAGGAAATAAAAGGTAATGCAATATTCCCTTTTAGTAATTGGATCAACCACTTCAGAATAAGTAACATAGCACACACAAAAAAATTAGGTGTAAATGGTCCCTCATAGAATGAGCTCTCACTTGAACTTTTTGAAGGAGTTCCCATAATAACTTTAGCTTTGACATTTAGCAATTGTCCATATTCTGTTTGTGAGAAATGTTTTGTACAGGGAAGAGCCAGACTGGATCTCTCAAGACCTGATCTTCATAATGCAAACAAACTTCTGGGAGTATTTTTCTAAAAACTAAAACAAAGAGTTCCTCTTACTTGCAAAAAAATGATAGAGATTAAACAGCATTGCTTGACTCCCATAAATAAATGCAAATCATACTTACTGAAACTGAAAAAGAGTAAATTCTAAATTCATTATTTAACTAGAATAATAGGAAGCAGTGAGTATTTCAAAACATGTCCCAAGTTTCTGACGTACAGGAATTAGCCTCTAGGAGCCTGACATTTTATGAGTGACAGTGTTAACCCAAGTGACAATTGAAGATCATGGAGCTGCACAGATAGAGAAGAAAAATAATGGCACAGCTTGCCCTAGGGAAAGTAATTTATTCCAAGAACAATTCTAGAAGATTGTACTTAAAATATGCTGTGGCTATCCCAAACATGAGATGGTAGATAATTACAGCCAGTAAAGATTAAACAAAAATAAAGTAATACAAGATGGACTTCATTTCTACTTTTATGAGAGTTGCTTGTATCTCTCCTGATATTGTACCTATAAGCCTCTGAACTTGACCCTATCTTCTGGGATTATGCCTAAAGGCTGGGTCCTTGGCCAAGCAAGGCAGACTTGAGACAATTACACCAGGAGGTCAAGCTTCTTTCATAGGAACTTAGCAAGGTTTTTAACCACTTCTCATGAATAGTTTTAAGCAAAATTAAGGCACATAGGCTGTTGGATTCATTTATTTGAGTAAATCCACTCCACAAAATGTTAAGTAATATATTAGGTGTACAAACATTGGAGAGATCTGTACTACAGAACCTCAACATTCTGAACTTTACCCTCTTCTATCTAGTATGTTTCATGAACACATAAATGAAGAGACAGACAACATGTGTACCAATCTTGCAGACACCAGAAAACTAGAGTACCTTCTTAGGTATTAATCAGCATTCAAAAAGTTGGCAGAAGAGTTGAAACTGAACAATTCAATGCTTCAGTTTAAGGGAAAAGTTTAACTGCAGGTTAAATAGAACAGATCTGACTAAGCAACAGTTCTTGGGGGAAAAAGACAGAGTTTTACTTACCTGCAAATTCCATATGAACTAGAAGCAACAGGGTTTGTAGAATAAAATATGTATTCACAACCATCTAGGACTGTAATTTCAAAGCTAAAAAAGACCAAGCCTGGCTTAATTAATATTTTTGAGTGAACAAACAAAGGAACAATTTAATAAATAAGATAACTAAAAAATAATTTTAAGGTTTTACTAGGCAAAACTGGTCATTCAAAGAGTTGTATCAAATAATTCTTCACAATTGTGACTGTAAATATCCGATAGATTGCTTTATAAAGTAGTAAACTCCCCAAAGTTGACCTTATAAAAGTAAATGGCACCCTACCTTACAAAGAAGCTTTGAGTTGCATGAGGGAAATGGGCCAGATGACTTCCAATGCTCTCTCCATCTTAGGAGTCACTTGAAAAATTTTTTACTGAGAGATGGTAAAGATGACATCCACAAAAGAAAGAATTTCTTTTTCCAGACCGGAAGGGAATCTGGTGAGCACTCTTCTTCACCCTAAGACAAAGAGAGAGAGAGAGAGAGAGAGAGAGAGAGAGAGAGAAAACTTAGGAGTTAAGTTACAATGACCTAGATAAAAATCCCAGCTCTTCCACCATAGAATTGCAAACTTTGAACGTGTTAGTTATCTCTCTAAGTCCAGGTCTTCTCGTCTATAAGTTGGGAATAATATTATTCACTAGACAAGATGGTGTCCTGGCAGAAGAAGATAGAGAATATAGCAACTAGCATTAACTAAATGTACAACAGCTAGTGTTCAACGTGAAATCTATGTGTTCAAGCATATGTCAAGGCTGAGTGAGTCCCTGGGGGCAGTTACTTGTCTCTTGTCCTGCCCTTCTGGAAAAAAATGCATCAAATTGCATTGATTTTGTATGCTGTACATCCTACTATAGATATTTCTTTATTTCTCTCTAAGATTGGCTTAGCTTTTCTCTTTTGCCACCTATAAAGGCCTTCATCTTGAAAACATAAACACACACAAAGAGACAAACAGAAAGAAACAGGCAGAGAGAGAGAGATTTTTTGAAACCCTGAAGTTAATTTTATTTTGGAAATAAATGTGCTAACCAAGCCAAGCCAGTCACAGATAAGCATTTCCCTCAATCGTTTACAATTAAAATTTCCTCAAAACTAAGATTCAGACTATATTTGCAAGGTTGTAAAGCTATGGTTTCTCTTGGGCATGCAGATTTTGCAATTCAGCAAGCTTCAGAGGAATACCTGAAAGTTAATAACACCTTGGATATACTTTTGCATTTCTTTTGCATGAGCACTACATTTTGAAAAACAAGAATCAGCATGTTTGCTAGACAAAAGACAAAATGTTTTAAAATACAGTTTCTGTCAAACATCTCACAAGCCCTTCTGAGATCATTTTCAGAGTGATGAACTCCTCTTAAAACAGAAATACAGTAAGTTGTCTCTAGAAGAGAAAAACTAAATTTCATGTACATTGACACAAACAGCCACAGAGGGGAAGATAAACAACATGGCTATCACGCTAAGCAACTGCATGGATCAACACTCCATTCAACTCCCCTCTCATTACTCAGAGACTGCTTTTGCTGTGGAAAGTGCACACCATTCTGAAATTCCAGGTAAATGGAATCAAAAGTCATGGCAGAAAGAAAGGACAAGGAAATTGACATGTGTTGGCACTGTGCAAAGCACTGTGTTTTCTAATTTAATCCTCAGGACAAATCTGTGAGGTAAGTTGCATTGTCCTCATTGTAAAGATAAGTGATTTGAGGGCTGCTGAGGTTAAGCGAGTTTTTCAAACCAGGCAGACCTTTCCATATTTCTTTATCACTGTGGTGGATAAGCATAAGAAAATGTTCATCCTTAGATTCATTACTAATTTTTTTTCCTGCTGTTGAAATAATTATTTTACTTTGCATCGAACATCTTTGAGTCTATTGTCATGTATTTCTCATCCACATTTTCATTTTAAAATCAAGGCTAATGCAATTCCATTCCTAGATATTTACTCAAATAATTGAAAACAGGTACTCAAATAGGTACATGTAACTCATGCTCACAGCGGCACAATTCACAATTGCCAAAAGGTAGAAACAGCCTTAATCTTCATCAACAGATGAATAGATAAACCGGCTGTGGCTATCCATTCTACTGTGTGTGTATCTACAAAATAGAATAATATTCAACCATGAAAAGAAATGAAGTACTGATAACATGCTATGACGTAGCTATATCTACAAAACATGTTGAATGAAAGAAGCGAAACACAAAACATTACGTATTGTATGATTCCATGTATGTGAAATACTGTATCCAGAACAGATAAATTTATAGAAACGGAACGCAGATTGACAGTGGTCAGGGCTGTGGAGGAGGGGGTAACAAGAAGAAATGCTTGATGGGTAATGGACTTTACTTCGGGGTGATGGAAATGTTTTGGAACTAGATAGAAGTAGGTGATGTTACACTGAATTGTCCACCTTAAAATGGTTGATTTTATGTTTTATAAATTTCATCTAAATGAAATTTAAATCAATTATAAATTGATCTTTAAAGTCAGGACTAATGACGTTTCATCCAAGATTGCTGCTGAGGGCTCTCTTCTTTTCGAGATGGAGTCTTGCTCTGTCTCCCAGACTGGAATGCAGGAGTGATCTCGGCTCACTGCAACCTCCGCCTCCTGGGTTCAGGCGATTCTCCTGCCTCGGGGTCCCTAGAAGCTGAGATTCCAGGTGTGCGGCAGAGCGCGCGGCTAATTTTTGTATTTTTAGTAGAGATGGAATATCGCTATGTTGGCCAGCCTGGTATCGAACTCCTGACCACAAGTGATCCATCCGCCTCAGCCTCTCAGGGTGCTGAGATTACAGGAGTGAACCACAGCGCCCAGCAACTGAGGGCATTTTCTTTGTTGAGGAAAGAAATAGTGATGATCAAATTTGTAATTTTCTTATATTAAATGCCTAGAACTCTACAGTCAACAGATGGCGCTCTAGTTCCAATTGTTAACGAAAGTTCTCTGCCCATTCCCAAGCAAAGGGTTGTTTTCATCAACGAAAAGAAATAAACACTTGTGCTTTAACTTTTTTACGTAGCTAAAAAAAATAAATAACGCGTCTTAATTCCTTTCAGAAATTACTTTCAACTCAATTATGACGTTAATATTAGACAGCGACTTTTAGAACAGAAGTCACACTTGAAAATATTACGTGGATCAAAACAGTAGTTAGAATTTTAAAAAGCAACAGTTTTACAAGCAGATAGACCTGGATTCTAATTTAAACCCTATCATTGCTCACTGTGCGTCCTTGAGCAATTTGCTGAATCTCTTTTAATCTCAGTTTCCTCTTCTGCAAAATTTTAACAATAATACCTACTTCTGAAGGTAGTTTTGACAATTAGAAATAATGTCACGTGCTTTGCAAAACATTTAGTATGTAATAACTACCTAGAAAGATATAGCTATTCTAAATAGTGATGGAGAACATACAAACATCCAAGTAGGATTTCTCTGCCTTAGATCATGTGTGTTTAAATGAGTTTGAAGCATCAGAGATCTAGTTGTAAATTCTGAGTCAGCTCAAAGTGTCACATGGCTATGCTTTCTCTAAACCAATCATTGAAATGATGCCATATTAATATAGTAGAAAGTCTGTAATATATTTTTAGGTAGAGAGAGAAAAACAGGTTAAAAATGGTAATACAGTGTCATCTCAATTTTGTTTAAAAACAGTATACATCTGGTAGGATATGAACCAAAATGTTAAGGTTAGTTATCTCTGGTTTATGAGACTATAGTTTATTTCTATATTTTTAATACTTTAATGAATTTTAAATATTCTGTATAATAAATAAGTGTCATTTTTTTCATGACAAAAAGAAATGTCATGTAATAATATGAAGTCAAACATATATCAAATATTGATACTGCAAAAATTTTCTTTTGTGAACCAATTGAATCCATAGAAGTACCACCCTCAGAGCTCAAACACAGTGCTCCAGGGCCCTACCTGCTGCTTAGAATTCCCCATAGGAGAAAAGAGAAAAAGAAAAACCAAGCCCAGCGATGCTTCTCTGTGCCAGTTTTTTAAGCCAGCATATATAGAAGTATCTAGAAGATATACAAATGATTAGAAAGCAGGAAGTTCAGTCAGCCACATTATTTGGGATCATATCAAACACATCCCTAAAAATTAAAACAAAAACACTGATTTCAGTATTTCTTATTAATCTTAACTCATGAGACAAAGCCTTTGTATCAATTCATAATAAATTTAGGAGTATTCGGGAAAAATTTTAAACACAATATATACTTTGACCAACAACCCCACTTCTTGGACTCTGACCTATAGAAAGACACATTTGTGCACCAAGTTTCATGGCCAAGAATTGTACAGGAAAACATTGTAAGAACAAAGATTTCCACTAAAGGGGAAATGATTTTAACATTATGAGACGTTTATACTATGAAATGCTATGCATCTGCTAAATAGAATGCTACAGACTTCTACATATGGACATGGAATCATCTCCTACACATATTAACTGTAAGAAAAATAAGCAAATTCAAGAACTATTTCCCAAAGAAAACCCTTTTACGTTTTAATAAATCTACATGTGTATATGCATTTGTATATTTACATATGTAAATACATAGAAATATTGAAGAGGTCTAGAAAGATAAATACCTAATTATTAACAATAATTATGTCTAGGAAAAGTAGTTTTTAAAACTTTATATTTTATGAATTGTTTTAACTCCTTCATACACACACATTTCCATTTATAAACTTGAATTCAGTTGAACTCTTGGCAGGGATGGAAGACACGGTGTCCATCTAGCCACAGAGACATAACTGATAGCTCAGACTGGTAGGAGAATCAATTCATTCACTCATTCAACAAACATTTATTGAATATTTACAAGGTGCCAAGCCTATGCTAGAAACTGTAGGGGCAAAAATGAAAATAGTAAAACACAGTCTCTGTCTTCAGATTTTCCAGGAAGGTATACATAGTTCATCAAAAAAAAAATCTAGATTTTCACTTGTTCTTTACTTGTATGTTTTTTATAAAGTTAGTAGAAATAATGGTTTCTTAGTGTTGCAGAAAACGCAATAATGAATCAATAACAATGAATCAACAGTAGCTCGAGGAAACGTCTTTATGACTTACATTCTTAAGCTTTGAAGAATTGATTCCGCTCCCACCTCCTAACATATACCCTTCTTTTACCCCTAAGCTCACACTTGATGCCAAAGTCTCTTTATTGTGAGTTACACGGAGACGTGAGCAGTGATGCAAGCGATGTGGAGTCTAAATCCACTGTTAATCTCTGGCTAAACCAGTATGGATGCAGCAACAGGAAGGACCACAAGATGGCAGACTGGAGATGAGTCATGGAGCCTACAGCAGGCGATGAGGTGCTACAGCCAATGGAATCCCGTAGCCCTGCCAGCTGAAGAGAGACTGGGAAGGGCTTTACAGTTCTGTTAAATGGAGGGATCAGAGCGAAGAACAATTTTGGCACCACTGTAGTGCTTGCTCACATTTCTTAAAGTTCTATTTGGTTGTTTTTACCATCTTAAAAAAAAAAAAGTTCATCTCTTCTTCCCATCCCATATACTCATACTCATCAAAATCAGTCATACCTTTCTATTTTAGTATGATTGAGTAGTAGAATTTTTAAATTGGACAAGATCTCCCCAAATTTGAGGGTGAGGTGCTTCATACATAGGGAGGAAGCAGAAAGATAGACAGGGACCTGGTGTTACAAAGAAGCACAAGTCCCCGTTGTCATGAGGAAAGGCCCTTTTCATGGTGTATGGGGACTGGAGTTGAGAAATTATTTTCAGGAGGGTTGTGTGAGTAAGGCCAAAACTGTAATTCCCAGACATTATACCTGTGCATGCAGAGAAACATAGGTAAAGATGTTGAGTAATGTGAAAGTGTACATTGGTGCTGCTGTTCTTATTTAAGCAGATAAAATATCTACATAACCTATGACCCAGCCATTTCATTCCTGGGCATATATCTCAAATAAATCCTCACACAGGTTTGTAAGCATATATGCACAAAGATGATGGGGTGGTTTGTAGTGTCCAGCAACTGGAGGTAACCTGGGTACTCATAATTGGGAGAGTAGATAAGTAAGTGGTGGCTTACAGATACTTACAGGATCATGCATAAAAGGGCAAATGGCCAAGCAGCACATGTTTTGACCTGCCAACACAGTGTTGACCAGGATGCCTCTTGGAGGCAGAAGGAACAGACATTTGGGACCTCCAATATTGTCCTATCATACTCTGAGACAGTGCACAGCAATCTGGCAGGGCCAACTGTCTGACTCCAGGAAAAGGATATTGAACCTTGAGCTAGGGGGTTTGAAAGCTATGATTGAGGTAGCATTGGCCTCTTTTGAAAAGCAAAATCCCAATAGTGTATTTTGAGAACACTGATAATTTGTTGTTAAGATAACTTACATAAAAAGTCAGCCAAGAGCAGTGGCTCATGCCTGTAATCCTAGCACTTTGGGAAGCAGAGTGGGTGGACTGCCTGAGCTCAGGAGTTCAAGACCAGTGTAGACAACATGGTGTAACCCCATCTCTACTAAAATGAAAAAAAAAAAAAAAATTAGCCTAGAATGGTGACGTGGGCCTGTAGTCCCATCTACTCAGGAGGCTGAGGCATGAGAATCACTTGAACCCAGGGGGCGGAGGTTACAGTGAGCCAAGATCACACCACTGCACTCTAGCCTGGGCCACAGAGCAAGACTCTGTCAACAACAGCAACAACAAAAAAAGTCAAAGGTAGAATAATTAATACTGTGTGGTATAGACACAGAGTCAAATTTATTGACCAGAACAGAATAGACATCAGGAAGAGAGTACACCTGTAAAAGACTAAATGTACAAAAATACAGAAGTCTGACATTGCCAAACATTGGTAAAGATTTGAATCAGTGGATATTCATACATGTCTGATGGGAACATAAATCAATTTAATCACTTTGGGAAACAGTTTGACACCTTCATATCTAGTTAAATAGTTTACATGCAAAGACCAAGCAATTCCACTCTTAGGTACCCTAGAAACTAGAACAATTGTTGGACATGTATACCAAGAGAAATGAATAGAACATGTATCTCAGTATCCTTTGTATCAGCAAAAATTGAAAAAAAAAGAAAAAAACCTTCCAATTTCCAACAACAGGAGAGTGACTAAATGAATTACACTATAGAATTATACAGTGGAATATTACACAACCTAAAAATGAATGAACTAAAGCTACTCACAAGCATAGAAATACATTTTAGAAACATAATGTGGAATGAAATAAGTCACAGAAAATGACATATAGCATGATACAAATAGAATGTTCAAAATCAAGCAAAAGTATACAATGTTGTTGTTAGAGAAACATTAATTAAAAAGAACTAAACTACTTCTAAAAATGTAAGAGAATGACAAGCATAAATTTCAGGAGAGGAGTTAGTTACCTCTTAAAGTAGAGGCACAGGCTGGGCTTGGGGACAATCACATTCCTAAAAGGGCTGACTGAGTTAAGATCAGTGATGGAGTCACAAATGTGCCTTATATAACTTATATAAATGTTATTGTGATTTTTATACATTAATTATTACATTAAAAATTTTAACATATGTATTAAAAGTAAAAAATAAAATCCAGACATTAATGACAGGATGTATTCAGGCATGTTTAGCAGTTCACTGTTCTCCTGTATTTATTTCCTTTAATACTTCCTTAAATGTACAAGAGTTAAACATTATGCTCTTCAGATTCTTTCTCATAGGAAAGTATTCTGTCAAAGAAGAACAGACGTAGATTAGGAGGAAAAAAGGAAAACCAAAGAACACTTCCAGGTATAATGGGACCCTGAAGAAACAAGTTTTAATTTGTCACTATGGTAAAGGTGAACTTCAGATGGTAAAGGGAACTTCATTTTCTCTTTACATCACTTTGTCTGATTGAAAAATTCCACATACACACGTTTTAGTCATTCAAACTAGCCCGCCAATTTAAGGGTAGGTTATGAGGGCCTGCCATTTGTAAAATGTTAACTTGCAACAGGATATCTCTGCTAGCCTACAGAGTAGAACATGGGTAGATTTGTGCATTATTGGTTTGTGTCTGCTGCCTAAAATTTAACAAAACTTACTTAAAATTCTGAAGGACTACTGAATCAAATCTGCTTGTTTTTGGATAACATAAAATTTAAATTCTCATTTTAAGTACTTACCCTATTATTTTTTAATGTTTGACACTTTAGACCCTTGTAATTTTGCAAAGACCCCCATAAATTTGGATCAAAAGCAATTCAGCTAACTTTGTATTTTGTGTAAGATCATTCTCAGCCATATTTGATCTATTTATGAGGTCATGTTTTTCCTGAATACCAGACTTCTTTAGTAGATGCTGAGGAATGAAAGCATGATATAAAAAACAAAGGTTTTAGAGTGTTAGGACATGAGTTTGAGTCTAACTTACTTACGAAATAGTTCAAGTTACTTAGCCTTTCTGGGCTTCAATTTACTCATCTGGAAAATGAAGGAAATAATTGCATTAGCCAAGATTTTTTGTGTGTGTGTAATTCAATTCAATTTGTTTGTCAATTCAATTCACGATCACTTAAAAAACAAATTCAGGAACTTCACGTTGCTGGAAGTTCAGTAGTCAATGCAATTAGATCTAGAACATCATAAGTCTCTTTTCCCATCTCAACTTTCTGCCTCTCTCCAAAAACTCACATTCTTATTCAAGCAAACTCTCATCATTTGGTAGGAAAAACTACTTCTAATTGACCTAGAGTTACATTCTTCCAGTTCAGCCAATTCAGGAGCATTTTTATTTTTTGAAAAAGGATAATTCTCTCACCCAACATCAGGTTGATCTTTTTAATGCTCATTTCTAAGCCAATTACTGCTCCAAGAATGATAGGCTGTTATAATTGGTACACCTGAGATCACATGCTCACCCCTGGGAACAAAGCAGTAGATATACTAATTGACAGACTCACCAGGGCCACTCATTTTGGACAAGATCCCCACAGCAGGCAGAAGTGGTGTAGAGCTGAAACTGTCAATTTTCCACTACAGTAGTAATTTCTCTAGCTAGAGTGTTACAATGACTGAAAATTTGGGACACAGCACTTTATATATTATAGAATACATTACATCCTTGGTTAAGGTGATTGATCAAGTGGGCTTCATCCCTGGGATGCAAGGCTGATTCAACATATGCAAATCAATAAACGAAATCCAGCATATAAACAGAACCAAAGACAAAAACCACATGATTCTCTCAATAGATGCAGAAAAGGCCTTTGACAAAATTCAAAAACGCTTCATGCTAAAAACTCTTAATAAATTTGGTATTGATGGAACGTATCTCAAAAAAATAAGAGCTATTTATGACAAACCCACAGCCAATATCATACTGAATGGGCAAAAACTGGA